>NC_084784.1:1885543-2064707 GCF_028858725.1 Colius striatus | reverse complement strand
ACGCCGCTCGGCCGGGCTGCTGCCGGGGCCTGGGGGCAGCCGCCCGCGCCCCACCATCTGCGGCGAGTGCGGCAAAGGCTTCGGGCGCAGCTCGGACCTGGCGCGGCACCGCGTCACCCACACGGGCGAGAAGCCCTTCACCTGCGGCGCCTGCGGCAAAGGCTTCAGCCAGAACTCCAACCTGGCCACCCACCGGCGCATCCACACCGGCGAGAAGCCGTACGGCTGCGGCGCCTGCGGGAAGCGCTTCGGCGAGAGCTCGGCCCTGATCCAGCACCAACGGACCCACACCGGGGAGAAGCCGTACGGCTGCGGGGAGTGCGGCAAGCGCTTCAGCGTCAGCTCCAACCTCGTGCGGCACCGGCGCACGCACAGCCGCCAGCGGCCCTGGCTCTGCCCCCGAGTGCGGAGACGGCTTCTGCCACAAGGCCCAGCTGCGGCGGCACCAGAAGGTGCACGATGTGTGAGGAGGGCTGGGGGTGAGGGGGGAGGAGGCTGAGGGATGGGGAGGGGGTGGGGATCGGCTGGGATCTGTCAGGATGGGGGGTGAGTTGGGATGGGGATGATCTGGGGTGGGGAGCATCTGGGATCTGCCAGGATGGGGATGAGTTGGGATGGGGATGATCTGGGATCTCCCAGGATGGGGTTGAGTTGGGATGGAGATGATCTGGGATCTGCCAGGATGGGGATGTCAATATGGGGTTGAGTTGAGATGGAGATGATCTGGGGTGGGGATCATCTGCAATCTCCCAGGATGGGGATGTCAGGATGGGGATGAGTTGGGATGGGGATGATCTGGGATCTGCCAGGATGGGGATGAGTTGGGATGGAGATGATCTGGGGTGGGGAGCATCTGGGATCTCCTAGGATGGGGTTGAGTTGGGATGGAGATGATCTGGGGTGGGGATCATCTGCAATCTCCCAGGATGGGGATGTCAGGATGGGGATGAGTTGGGATGGGGATGATCTGGGATCTCCCAGGATGGGGTTGAGTTGGGATGGGGATGCTCTGGGATCTGCCAGAATGGGGATGCTGCAGGATGGGAAGGGGCTGGGATAGGGATGCTCTGGGATCTGCCAGGATGGGGATGAGTTGGGATGGGGATGATCTGGGATCTCCCAGGATGGGGTTGAGTTGGGATGGGGATGATCTGGGATCTCCCAGGATGGGGTTGAGTTGGGATGGGGAGCATCTGGGATCTGACAGGATGGGGATGTCAGGATGGGGGTGAGTTGGGATGGAGATGCTCTGGGATCTCCCAGGATGGGGTTGAGTTGGGATGGAGATGATCTGGGATCTGCCAGGATGGGGATGTCAAGATGGGGTTGAGTTGGGATGGAGATGATCTGGGATCTGCCAGGATGGGGATGTCAAGATGGGGATGAGTTGGTATGGGGATGATCTGGGATCTGCCAGGATGGGGATGAGTTGGGATGGAGATGCTCTAGGATCTCCCAGGATGGGGATGAGTTGGGATGGGGATGATCTGGGATCTGCCAGGATGGGGATGAGTTGGGATGGAGATGATCTGGGATCTGCCAGGATGGGGTTGAGTTGGGATGGGGATGATCTGGGATCTGCCAGGATGGGGTTGAGTTGGGATGGGGATGCTCTGGGGTGGGGATCGTCTGGGATCTGTCAGGATGGGGATGAGTTGGGATGGGGATGCTCTGGGATCTGCCAGGATGGGGATGAGTTGGGATGGAGATGATCTGGGGTGGGGATCATCTGGGATCTGACAGGATGGGGTTGAGTTGGGTTGGGGATGCTCTGGGATCTCCCAGGATGGGGTTGAGTTGGGATGGGGATGCTCTGGGATCTGCCAGGATGGGGATGGTTGGGATGGAGATGCTCTGGGATCTCCCTGGATGGGGGTGATCTGGGGTGGGGATCATCTGGGATCTCCCAGGATGGGGATGTCAGGATGGGGATGAGTTGGGATGGGGATGCTCTGGGATCTCCTAGGATGGGGATGAGTTGGGATGGGGATCATCTGGGATCTGCCAGGATGGGGTTGAGTTGGGATGGGGATGCTCTGGGATCTCCCAGGATGGGGATGTTGCAGGATGGGTAGGGGCTGGGGTAGGGATCATCTGGGATCTCCCAGGATGGGGATGGTTGGGATGGAGATGCTCTGGGATCTCCTAGGATGGGGATGTCAGGATGGGGATGAGTTGGGATGGAGATGATCTGGGATCTCCCAGGATGGGTTGTCAAGATGGGGTTGAGTTGGGATGGAGATGCTCTGGGATCTGCCAGGATGGGGATGAGTTGGGATGGAGATGCTCTGGGATCTGCCAGGATGGGGATGTCAGGATGGGGATGAGTTGGGGTGGAGATGATCTGGGGGTGGGGATCATCTGGGATCTCTCAGGATGGGGTTGAGTTGGGATGGGGATGCTCTGGGATCTGCCAGGATGGGGATGCTGCAGGATGGGAAGGGGCTGGGGTGGGGATGCTCTGGGATCTGCCAGGATGGGGTTGAGTTGGGATGGGGATCATCTGGGATCTGCCAGGATGGGGATGTCAAGATGGGGTTGAGTTGGGATGGGGATCATCTGGGATCTGCCAGGATGGGGTTGAGTTGGGATGGGGATGCTCTGGGATCTCCTAGGATGGGGATGTCAGGATGGGGATGAGTTGGGATGGAGATGATCTGGGATCTCCCTGGATGGGGGTGATCTGGGGTGGGGATCATCTGGGATCTCCCAGGATGGGGATGTCAGGATGGGGATGAGTTGAGATGGGGATGCTCTGGGATCTCCCAGGATGGGGATGTTGCAGGATGGGTAGGGGCTGGGGGTAGGGATCATCTGGGATCTCCCAGGATGGGGATGGTTGGGATGGAGATGCTCTGGGATCTCCTAGGATGGGGATGTCAGGATGGGGTTGAGTTGGGATGGAGATGCTCTGGGATCTGCCAGGATGGGGATGAGTTGGGATGGAGATGCTCTGGGATCTGCCAGGATGGGGATGAGTTGGGATGGGGATCATCTGGGATCTCCTAGGATGGGGATGTCAAGATGGGGTTGAGTTGGGATGGAAATGCTCTGGGATCTCCCAGGATGGGGATGATCTGGGATCTGCCTGGATGGGGTTGAGTTGGGATGGGGATCATCTGGGATCTCCTAGGATGGGGATGTCAAGATGGGGTTGAGTTGGGATGGGGATGCTCTGGGATCTCCCAGGATGGGGATGAGCTGTGATGGGGATGTTGAGATGGAGATATCAGGATGGGGATGCTCCAGGATAGGGATGCCCTGGGATGGGGTTGATCTGGGGTGAGGATGACCTGGGATGAGGATGCTCTGAGATCTCCCAGGACTGGAATACCCCAGGATGGGAATACCCTGGGATGAGGATCCTCCAAGATGAGGATGCCCCAGGACTGGAATACTCCAGGATGAGGGTGCTCTGGGATGGGGATGCTCTGGGATCTCCTAGGGTGGGGATGACCTATGATGGGGAAGCTTTGGGATGGGGATGTCAGGATGGGGATGCTCCAGACTGGGGTTACTCTGGGATGGGAATAGCCAGGGATGGGAATATACTGGGATGAGGATGCCCTGAGATGAGGATAGCTTAGGATGGGGGTGGGTTTTGGGGTACACCCCCACCAAGGGGGTTCTGGCATCGCTCTGGTGAGGGCTGAGGACTGCAGTGGCTGGGAAGGGGCTGGATGCTCCAGGAGTTGGGGTTTGACACACTCTGAGCACCCCCAAACCCAGGGATGGTTGTTTGTGGGGGGGGGTGACATTGGTTTGGGGTGCTGGTGACATCAATAAAAGCTCCCTGAGCAGCAGCAGCAGCGCTGAGCAGCAGTTTTGGGGTGACCCCCCCCCCCCCTTTGAACAGCATCACCCCCAGGGCACAAGGTGGCATCAATCCCATTGACACCAACACCCCCACGGGACATCTTTTGGGGTGGCAGTGGGACATCATCTTTTGGGGTGGCAGTGGGACATCATCTTTTGGGGTGGCAGTGGGACATCTTTTGGGGGTGGCAGGAGTGGGACATCTTTTGGGGGTGGCAGTGGGACATCTTTTGGGGTGGCAGTGGGACATCTTTTGGGGTGGCAGGAGTGGGACATCTTTTGGGGTGGCAGGGGGACATCATCTTTTGGGGTGGCAGGAGTGGGACATCTTTTGGGGTGGCAGTGGGACATCATCTTTTGGGGTGGCAGTGGGACATCATCTTTTGGGGTGGCAGTGGGACATCTTTTGGGGTGGCAGGAGTGGGACATCTTTTGGGGGTGGCAGTGGGACATCATCTTTTGGGGTGGCAGTGGGACATCTTTTGGGGTGGCAGTGGGACATCATCTTTTGGGGTGGCAGTGGGACATCATCTTTTGGGGTGGCAGTGGGGCATCTTTTGGGGTGGCAGTGGGACATCATCTTTTGGGGTGGCAGTGGGACATCATCTTTTGGGGTGGCAGGAGTGGGGCATCTTTTGGGGTGGCAGGAGTGGGGACATCATCTTTTGGGGTGGCAGTGGGACATCATCTTTTGGGGTGGCAGGAGTGGGGCATCATCTTTTGGGGTGGCAGTGGGACATCATCTTTTGGGGTGGCAGGAGTGGGACATCTTTTGGGGGTGGCAGTGGGACATCTTTTGGGGTGGCAAGGAGTGGGACATCATCTTTTGGGGTGGCAGTGGGACATCTTTTGGGGTGGCAGTGGGACATCATCTTTTGGGGTGGCAGGAGTGGGACATCTTTTGGGGTGGCAGGGGGACATCTTTTGGGGTGGCAGGGGGACATCATCTTTTGGGGTGGCAGGAGTGGGACATCTTTTGGGGTGGCAGGGGGACATCATCTTTTGGGGGTGGCAGGGGGACATCATCTTTTGGGGTGGCAGGAGTGGGGCATCTTTTGGGGTGGCAGGGGGGACATCATCTTTTGGGGTGGCAGTGGGACATCTTTTGGGGGTGGCAGTGGGGACATCATCTTTTGGGGTGGCAGTGGGACATCTTTTGGGGTGGCAGCAGTGGGACATCTTTTGGGGGTGGCAGTGGGACATCATCTTTTGGGGTGGCAGGAGTGGGACATCTTTTGGGGTGGCAGTGGGACATCATCTTTTGGGGTGGCAGTGGGACATCATCTTTTGGGGTGGCAGGAGTGGGGCATCTTTTGGGGGTGGCAGGAGTGGGACATCTTTTGGGGTGGCAGGAGTGGGGCATCTTTTGGGGTGGCAGTGGGACATCTTTTGGGGTGGCAGTGGGACATCATCTTTTGGGGTGGCAGGAGTGGGACATCTTTTGGGGTGGCAGTGGGACATCATCTTTTGGGGTGGCAGTGGGACATCTTTTGGGGGTGGCAGGAGTGGGGCATCTTTTGGGGTGGCAGTGGGACATCTTTTGGGGTGGCAGGAGTGGGACATCATCTTTTGGGGTGGCAGTGGGACATCATCTTTTGGGGTGGCAGTGGGACATCTTTTGGGGTGGCAGTGGGACATCATCTTTTGGGGTGGCAGTGGGGCATCTTTTGGGGTGGCAGTGGGACATCATCTTTTGGGGTGGCAGTGGGGCATCTTTTGGGGTGGCAGTGGGACATCATCTTTTGGGGTGGCAGTGGGACATCTTTTGGGGTGGCAGTGGGACATCTTTTGGGGTGGCAGGAGTGAGGCATCTTTTGGGGTGGCAGTGGGACATCTTTTGGGGTGGCAGTGGGACATCTTTTGGGGTGGCAGGAGTGGGGCAGCTCCCACCACCAGCTCCCGGGGAGTGGGGGGATGGTAAAGACAGGGATGGAGAGACCCCCACGCACACCCCACACCCCTCACCCCCCTCCAGCCGGCCCGGGGGGGGCTCAGCGAGGCTCGGGGTGCAGCCGGGGAGCCGCGGATCCCCCCAGCCCCCCCGTGCCGGGGCCGTTCCCGCAGGCGGCCGCCTCCTCGTTGCATAATTTCCAACCATTTCTTTTTGCCGCGGGGGGAGGAAAAACGCGGCCGGAGCCGTTACACAAAGCTCCAGCTTATCACCCTCCCCCCTTATCAAACACCCCCAAAACCCCCCCCATAGAGCCTCAGAAACCCACCCCGGGAGCGTTTTCCACGCGGAGAGACGCGTGTGGGGGGAGGAGGAGGAGGAGGAGGAGGAGGAGGAGGAAGGGGGGGATAATCCTCGTCAGCACAGGGATCAACCCCCCCGTGTGCGGCGTTTCGGGGTGTCCAGGGTGAGGGGTTGAGCTTTCCGCTTCGTTTTTTGTTGGTTGCGTAGGGAAAGGGGGGGAAAAACAACCCCAAATCCCTCCCCCCCCCCCCCCTTCCTCCTCCTCCTCCTCCTCCTCCTCCCCTTTCCCTTGGCGGGGCGGCGGCGGGGCCGGGGAATGGGAGCGCGGCGGGACCTTCCTGTTCCCGGCCTCGGCTGATCTCGGGGTGACCCCCCCCCCGCCCCCAAACATCGCCCCCCGCACCGCAACAACCCCCCCGCACCCAAACATCCCCCCCCCCCGCCATCACCAGCGCCTCCCGACCCCCCAAAACAGCGGCCGCCCCCCCGCGCGACCCCCGGGGAAGGTGAGTTTGGGGGGGTTTTGGGGTGGTGGGGGGGGGTCGTTATAGGGGTGAAGCGTTGGGATTGGGGGGGGGGGGAATGTGGGGACCCCCCCTCTGGTGGTAAACAAGCGGGGTCCCCGCGCTCTGTTGTGCTGGGAGGAGCTGGGGGGGGGGGTTTCTTTGTGCCTCGCGGTCACCGCGCTGAGACCCCCCCCCCCCCGGGGAGAAATTTGGGGGGGTGGGGGGGAGGGGGGGGGGAAGCTTTTGGGGGGGGCTGCATCGGCCTTGCAGCGTTTGGCCCCTTCTCCTCTCCTCTCCCCCCCCACTCCAAGCTCCGGGTGATGCTGAAGCCCCCCCTTCCCCTCCCCCACCCCCCCCCCCAAAATGCGGGTGGGGGGGGGGCAGTGGACCCCCCCTCTTTCACCTCCCCCGACACGGGGGGGTCGCTGCGGGAAGCGGCTCCGGCCTCGTTGTCTTGTGTCACCCCCCGTTTTGGGGAGGGGGGGGCGCGGTTTAGGGTCAAAAGCCCGCGGTGGGGGGGGTTTGGGGGTGATGATTGTGTCGTGCCTCAGTTTCCCTCCCCCCCCCGCGAGGAAATTGGCCTTTTTCAGCCCGTTTAGGCCCCAAAGGGACACCCCCCCCCCCCAAACCCCCTCAGCACAGCCCCCGGTAAAAGGCGGGGGGAGCACCCCCAAAATCTCCCAGGGGGGGACATTTGGGCTATTTGGGAGGTGGGGAGGCAAAGCCCCCCCCAGGGGGTACTGGGCAGCTTTGGGGGGGCAGTGGGTGATGGGGGGATCACTGGGTGGTTTTAGGGGGGTACTGGGCAGCTTTGGGGGGGCAGTGGGTGATGGGGGGATCACTGGGTGGCTTTAGGGGGGCACTGGGCAGCTCTGGGGGGGCACTGGGAAGCTTTGGGGGGGGCACTGGGCAGCTCTAGGGGGGCACTGGAAAGCTTTGGGGGGCACTGGGCAGCTCTAGGGGATCACAAGGCAACTCTGGGGGGGCACTGGAAAGCTTTGGGGGGCACTGGGCAGCTCTAGGGGATCACAAGGCAACTCTGGGGGGGCACTGGAAAGCTTTGGGGGGCACTGGGCAGCTCTGGGGGGCACTGGGAAGCTTTGGGGGGGCACTGGGCAGCTCTAGGGGGGCACTGGGAAGCTTTGGGGTGCACTGGGCAGCTCTAGGGGGGCACTGGGAAGCTTTGGGGGGTCACTGGGCAGCTCTAGGGGGGCACTGGGAAGCTTTAGGGGGGCACTGGGCAGCTCTGGGGGGGCACTGAGTGGCTTTGGAGGAGCACTGGGCAGCTCTGGGGGGGCACTGGGAAGCTTTGGGGGGTCACTGGGCAGCTCTAGGGGGGCACTGGGAAGCTTTGGGGGGCACTGAGCAATGGGGGGGCACTGGAAAGCTTTGGGGTGCACTGGGCAGCTCTAGGGGGGCACTGGGAAGCTCTGGGGGGCACTGGGAAGCTTTGAGGGGCACTGGGCAGCTCTAGGGGGCACTGGGAAGCTCTGGGGGGCACTGGGAAGCTTTGGGGGGGCACTGAGCAATGGGGGGGCACTGGGCAGCCCTAGGGGATCACAGGGCAACTCTGGGGGGGCACTGGGCAGCTCTGGGGGGCACTGGGAAGCTTTGGGGGGGGCACTGGGCAGCTCTAGGGGGGCACTGGAAAGCTTTGGGGGGCACTGGGAAGCTCTGGGGTCACTGGGAAGCTTTGGGGGGGCACTGGGCAGCTCTAGGGGGGCACTGGGAAGCTTTGGGGGGCACTGAGCAATGGGGGGGGCACTGGACAGCTTTGGGGTGCACTGGGCAGCTCTGGGGGGGCACTGGGAAGCTTTGGGGGGGCACTGAGCAATGGGGGGGCACTGGGCAGCCCTAGGGGATCACAGGGCAACTCTGGGGGGGCACTGGGCAGCTCTGGGGGCACTGGGAAGCTTTGGGGGGCACTGGGAAGCTCTAGGGGGCACTGGGAAGCTTTGGGGGGCACTGGGAAGCTCTAGGGGGGCACTGGGAAGCTTTGGGGTGCACTGGGCAGCTCTAGGGGGCACTGGGAAGCTTTGGGGGGCACTGGGCAGCTCTAGGGGGGCACTGGGAAGCTTTGGGGGGCACTGAGCAATGGGGGGGCACTGGGCAGCTTTGGGGTGCACTGGGCAGCTCTAGGGGGCACTGGGAAGCTCTGGGGGGCACTGGAAGCTTTGGGGGGCACTGGGCAGCTCTGGGGGGGCACTGGGCAGCTCTAGGGGATCACAGGGCAACTCTGGGGGGGCACTGGGCAGCTCTAGGGGGCACTGGGAAGCTTTGGGGGGCACTGGGCAGCTCTCGGGGGGCACTGGGAAGCTTTGGGGGGCACTGGGCAGCTCTAGGGGGCACTGGGAAGCTTTGGGGGGTCACTGGGCAGCTCTAGGGGGGCACTGGGAAGCTTCAGGGGGGCACTGGGCAGCTCTGGGGGGGCACTGAGTGGCTTTGGAGGAGCACTGGGCAGCTCTGGGGGGGCACTGGGAAGCTTTGGGGGGTCACTGGGCAGCTCTAGGGGGGCACTGGGAAGCTTTGGGGGGCACTGAGCAATGGTGGGGCACTGGGCAGCTCTGGGGGGGCTCTGGGGGGCACTGGGGGGGCTCTGGGGGGCACTGGGCAGCTTTGAGGGGCACTGGGCAGCTTTGGGGTGCTGGCAATTGCAGGGTACACTGAGCATCTCCTGGAAGGGGTCCAGGTAGTGCTGGGAGACCCTGTGTGGGGGGGTACAGCCAGTGTTGGGGGGCTCTGGGCATCCTGGGAGGGGTACAGGTCATTTGGGGGGACTTTGGGTATCCTGGGGGGGTGTACAGGCAGTTTTGGGGGGCTATGGGCATTCTAGGGGGCAGGGGTACAGGGATTTGGGGGGTCACACTGAGGGATTTTGGGGGGTACAAAGGGATTTGGGGGCACACAGAGGGATTGGGAGGATTTGGGGGTCACAGAGGGGTTTGGGGGGCACACACAGGGATTGGGGGATCTGGGGGCACACAGAGGGATTTGGGGGTCACAGAGGGATTTGGGGGCACACAGGGATTGGGGGATTTGGGGGTCACAGAGGGATTTGGGGGGCACACAGGGATTGGGGGATTTGGGGGTCACAGAGGGATTTGGGGGCACACAGGGGGATTGGAGGGATTTGGGGGTCACAGAGGGATCTGGGGGCACACAGAGGGATTTGGGGATCACAGAGGGATTTGGGGGTCACAGAGGGATTTGGGGAGCACACAGGGATTGGGGGGATTTGGGGGTCACAGAGGGATTTGGGGGCACACAGAGGGATTGGGGGGATTTGGGGGTCACAGAGGGATCTGGGGGCACACACAGGGATTTGGGGGCACACAGAGGGATTTGGGGGTCACACAGGGATTGGGGGATTTGGGGGTCACAGAGGGATTTGGGGGCACACAGAGGGATTGGGGGGCACACAGAGGGATTGGGGGGATTTGGGGGTCACAGAGGGGTTTGGGGGGCACACAGGGATTGGGGGATCTGGGGGCACACAGAGGGATTTGGGGGGCACACACAGGGATTGGGGGATTTGGGGGCACACAGAGG
Source organism: Colius striatus (assembly GCF_028858725.1). Classification (NCBI taxonomy): domain Eukaryota; kingdom Metazoa; phylum Chordata; class Aves; order Coliiformes; family Coliidae; genus Colius; species Colius striatus. The sequence goes on along the minus strand of NC_084784.1, from coordinate 2,054,642 downwards.
GATTGGGGGGCACACAGAGGGATTGGGGGGATTTGGGGGTCACAGAGGGGTTTGGGGGGCACACAGGGATTGGGGGATCTGGGGGCACACAGAGGGATTTGGGGGGCACACAGGGATTGGGGGATTTGGGGGTCACAGAGGGATTTGGGGGTCACAGAGGGATTTGGGGGGCACACAGGGATTGGGGGATTTGGGGGTCACAGAGGGATTTGGGGGTCACAGAGGGATTTGGGGGCACACAGAGGGATTGGGGGGATTGGGGGTCACAGAGGGGTTTGGGGGGCACACAGGGATTGGGGGATCTGGGGGCACAAAGAGGGATTTGGGGGTCACAGAGGGATTTGGGGGCACACAGAGGGATTTGGGGGCACACAGAGGGATTGGGGGGATTTGGGGGTCACAGAGGGATTTGGGGGCACACAGAGGGATTTGGGGGGCACACAGGGATTGGGAGATTTGGGGGTCACAGAGGGATTTGGGGGCACACAGAGGGATTGGGGGGATTTGGGGGTCACAGAGGGGTTTGGGGGGTCACAGAGGGATTTGGGGGGCACACAGGGATTGGGGGGATTTGGGGGTCACAGAGGGATTTGGGGGCACACAGAGGGATTGGGGGGATTTGGGGGTCACAGAGGGGTTTGGGGGGCACACAGGGATTGGGGGGCAGCAGGGTGGGTGGGGGCACAAGTGGATTTGAGGTGTCATGAAATGACCTTGAGGGGACCACAAGGGGACTTTATCCCCCCCTTTCCCATCTCTGAGCCCCCCCCCAGTGGCCACAGCCCAGCAGGGAACGAGCTGCAAAGGCTGGGAGGAATTTGGGGTGAGCTTTGGGGTGCTGGGGGTGTCCCTGTGCTGAGCAGGGGTGCTGAGGGCTCCCTGCTGACCCCTCCCCCAGGAGCCCAGGACCCCCCTTCCCATGGAGCAGGATGAGCCCGGAGTGCTGGAGCTGCAGGACTCGGACGAGGGAGACGTGGTGCGGAGGGTGTACATCGGTGAGCAGGGGGCACAGCCCGGCTTTGGGGGGCTTTTTGGGGGGCAGAGGGGGGGTGACAGCCCATTCCTCAAGCTCTCTACCCCAGGGGGGCTTGAGGAGGAGAAGCCCAGGTTTGGGGGGCTTTTTGGTGGGGAGGGGGGATGTGGCAGCCCATTGCTCAGCCTCTGCCCTGGGGGGGCTTGAGGAGGAGGAGGAGGGGTCACAGCCTGGGTTTGGGGGGCTTTTTGGGGGGGAGGGGGGATGTGGCAGCCCATTGCTCAGCCTCTACCCCAGGGGGACTTGAGGAGGAGGAGAAGGGGTCACATCCCAGGTTGGGGGGGGTCACACCCCAGGTTTGGGGGGTGGGGGCTTTATCGGGGGGGAGGGGGGTGTGTTGCAGCCCATTGCTCAGCCTCTGCCCTGGGGGAACTTGAGGAGGAGGGAGGAGGAGGAGGAGCAGGGGTCACATCCTGGTTTGGGGGGCTTTATGGGGGGGAGGGGGGATGTGGCAGCCCATTGCTCAGCCTCTGCCCTGGGGGGGCTTGAGGAGGAGGAGGAAGAGCAGGGGTCACATCCAGGTTGAGGGGGTCACACCCCAGGTTTGGGGGGGCTTTATGGGGGGGAGGGGGGATGTGGCAGCCCATTGCTCAGCCTCTGCCCTGGGGGGGCTTGAGGAGGAGGAGGAGGGGTCACAGCCTGGGTTTGGGGGGGCTTTTTGGGGGGCAGAGGGGGGGTTGACAGCCCATTCCTCAAGCTCTCTACCCCAGGGGGACTTGAGGAGGAGAAGCCCAGGTTTGGGGGGCTTTATGGGGGGAGGGGAGATGTGGCAGCCCATTCCTCAGCCTCTCTAACTCAGGGGGGGCTTGAGAAGGAGGAGGAGGGGTCACATCCCAGTTTGGGGGGGTCACACCCCAGGTTTGGGGGGCTTTTGGGGGTGTGGGGGGGTATTTTCCAGCCCATTCCTCAGCCTCTGCCCTGGGGGTCTTGAGGAGAGGGAGGGGTCATATCCCAGTTTGGGGGGGGTCACATCCTGGGTTTGGGGGGCTTTTTGGGGTGCAGGTGGGGGTGTGACAGCCCATTCCTCAACCTCTCTACCCCAGGGGGACTTGAGGAGGAGAAGCCCAGGTTTGGGGGGGCTTTTTGAGGGGAAGGGGGGATGTGGCAGCCCATTCCTCAGCCTCTGCCCTGGGGGGGCTTGAGGAGAGGAGGAGGAGGGGTCACATCCCAGGTTTGGGGGGTCACATCCCCAGGTTTGGGGGCTTTTGGGGTGTGGGGGGGTATTTTCCAGTCCATTCCTCAACCTCTCTAACCCGGGGGAGGGGCTGGGGAGGAGGAGCAGGGGTCACATCCCAGGTTGAGGGGTCACATCTGGGTTTGGGGGGCTTTTTGGGGGGAAGGGGGGATGTGGCAGCCCATTCCTCAGCCTCTGCCCTGGGGGGGCTTGAGGAGGAGGAGGAGGAGGAGGAGGAGGGGTCACATCCCAGGTTGGGGGGGTCACACCCCAGGTTTGGGGGCTTTTTGGGGGGGAGGGGGGATGTGGCAGCCCATTGCTCAGCCTCTGCCCTGGGGGGGCTTGAGGAGGAGGAGGAGGGGTCACAGCCTGGGTTTGGGGGGCTTTTTGGGGGGCAGAGGGGGGGTGACAGCCCATTCCTCAAGCTCTCTACCCAGGGGGACTTGAGGAGAAGCCCAGGTTGGGGGGGGTCACATCCGAGGTTTGGGGGGCTTTTTGGGGTGTGAGGGGGTATTTTCCAGCCCATTCCTCAGCCTCTCTGCCCCAGGGGGGGTTTGAGGAGGAGGAGCAGGGGTCACACCCCAGGTTGGGGGGCTTTTGGGGGTGGATGAGGGTGTGTTGCAGCCCATTCCTCATCCTCTCTGCCCCAGGGAGGGTTTGAGGAGGGGAAGGAGGGGTTACATCCCATGTTGGGGGGCTTTTGGGGGTGGATGAGGGTGTGTTGCAGCCCATTGCTCAGCCTCTCTGCCCCAGGGGGGGTTTGAGGAGGAGGAGCAGGGGTCACATCCCAGGTTGAGGGGGTCACATCCTGGGTTTGGGGGGCTTTTAGGAGGGGAAGGGGGTGTGTTGCAGCCCATTCCTCAGCCCCAGGGAGGGGCTGGGAGGAGGAGCAGGCGTCACATCTCAGGTTTGGGGGGGTTTGGGAGGGGAAAGGGTGTGTTGCAGCCCATTCCTCAGCCTCTCTGCCCGGGGGGGGTTGAGGAGGAGGAGCAGGGGTCACACCCCAGGTTGAGGGGGGTCACATCCTGGGTTTGGGGGCTTTTAGGAGGGGAAGGGGGTTGTGTTGCAGCCCATTCCTCAGCCTCTCTGCCCCAGGGAGGTTGAGGAGGAGGAGGATGGATCATACCCCGCGTTGAGGGGGGGTTTGGGAGGGGAAGGGGGTTGTGTTGCAGCCCATTCCTCAGCCTCTCTGCCCCGGGGGGGGGTTTGAGGAGGAGGAGCAGGGGTCACACCCCAGCTTGGGGCTGTTTTGAGGGGAAGGGGGTGTGTTGCAGCCCATTCCTCAGCCCCAGGGGGGGGCTGGGGAGGAGGAGCAGGCGTCACATCTCAGGTTTGGGGGGGTTTGGGAGGGGAAAGGGTGTGTTGCAGCCCATTCCTCAGCCTCTCTGCCCCAGGGAGGTTTGAGGAGGAGGAGGATGGATCATACCCCGCGTTGAGGGGGGGTTTGAGGGAAGGGGGGTGTGTTGCAGCCCATTCCTCATCCTCTCTGCCCCGGGGGGGGTTGAGGAGGAGGAGCAGGGGTCACACCCCAGGTTGGGGGGTTTTGGAGGGGAAGGGGGTGTGTTGCAGCCCATTGCTCAGCCTCTCTGCCCCAGGGGAGTTTGAGGAGGAGGAGGATGGATCATACCCCGCGTTGAGGGGGTGTTTTGGGAGGGGAAGGGGGTGTGTTGCAGCCCATTGCTCAGCCTCTCTGCCCCAGGAGGGGCTTTAGGAGGAGGAGCAGGGGTCACACCCCAGGTTGGGGGGTTTTGGAGGGGAAGGGGGTGTGTTGCAGCCCATTCCTCATCCTCTCCCCCCCTCCCCCAGCTGACGATGGCATCGTGAGCGACTGCGAGGACGAGGTTCTGCCCCACGAGATCATCCAGACCGTGATCCCGCACAGCCCGGTGTCCTCCAAGAGCAAGAAACGGGGCGGGCAACTCAATTCTGGAGCCGCCACATCAGCCGGGGCGGGAGGAGGAGGAGGAGGAGGAGGAGTCGGTTACGAAGAAGAGGAAGGAGAAAGCATCGGGGGGAGGCACCGGGGTGGTCGCCAACGCCCCTTTATCTGTAACGAATGCGGGAAGAGCTTCAGCCACTGGTCGAAGCTGCTGCGGCACCAGCGGACTCACACCGGGGAGCGGCCCAGCACGTGCGGGGAGTGCGGGAAGAGCTTCAGCCAAAACTCCCACCTGGTCCAGCACCGGCGGACACACACGGGAGAGAAACCCTACCGCTGCGGGGACTGCGGCAAGAGCTTCAGCTGGAGCTCCAACCTCATCCAGCACCAGCGCATCCACACCGGGGAGAAGCCCTACAGCTGCGGGCAGTGCGGGAAGAGCTTCACGCAGAGCAAGAACCTCATCAAACACCAGCGCACCCACTCGGGCGGCCGCCCCCACCGCGCCTGTGCGCAGAGCAACGCGATGCTCAAGCGCCAGAGGGGGCGCCAGGGCTGCGGGGGATGCGGGCAGGGGGAGGAGCTGCAGGGCCACAGGGGGCACGGCCATGAGCCCTTCATCTGCGTGGAGTGCGGGGAGAGCTTCGCCCGCAGCGCCACGCTCCAGAGGCACAAGAGGGTGCACAAGCCGCTGTTTGTGCGCTGAGGGGGTGGGAGGGTGGGAGGTGATGGTAGCCCGGGGGACACAGACTGGGCAAGGGGAGGGGGGTGACATGAGCCCTGGGGACACAGGGAGTGAGCTGGGGCAGGGTGACATGAGCCCTGGGGAGATGGGGATTGAGGTGATGCCAGCCCAGGGGACACAGGGAGTGAGCTAGAGCAGGGGAAGGGGGTGACATGAGCCCTGGGGAGATGGGGATTGAGGTGATGCCAGCCCAGGGGACACAGACTGGGCAAGGGGAGGGGGGTGACATGAGCCCTGGGGACACAGGGACTGTGGGCAGGGGTGACATGAGCCATGGGGACACAGGGAGGGAGCTGGGGCAGGGGAAGGGGGTGACATGAGCCATGGGGACACAGGGACTGTGGGCAGGGGGAGGGGGTGACATGAGCCCTGGGGACACAGGGAGTGAGCTGGGGCAGGGGTGACATGAGCCCAGGGGAGATGGGGATTGAGGTGATGCCAGCCCAGGGGACACAGACTGGGCAGGGGGAGGGGATGACAGCACCCCAAGGGACACAGGGAGTGAGCTGGGGCAGGGGGAAGGGGTGACATGAGCCCTGGGGACAAAGGGAGTGAGCTGGGGCAGGGGGGTGACATGAGCCCTGGGGAGATGGGGATCGAGGTGATGGCACCCCAGGGGACACAGACTGGGCAGGGGCAGGGGCAGGGCTGCGGGCAGGGGGAGGAGCTGCAGGGCCACAGGGGGCACGGCCACGAGCCCTTCATCTGCGTGGAGTGCGGGGAGAGCTTCGCCCGCAGCGCCACGCTCCAGAGGCACAAGAGGGTGCACAAGCCGCTGTTTGTGCGCTGAGGGGGTGGGAGGGTGGGGGGTGATGGTAGCCCGGGGGACACAGACTGGGCAAGGGGAGGGGGTGACATGAGCCCTGGGGACACAGGGAGTGAGCTGGGGCAGGGGGAGGGGGTGACATGAGCCCTGGGGACACAGGGAGTGAAGTAAGAGCAGGGGATGAGAGGGTGATGCCAGCCCAGGGGACACAGTCTAGGGGCAGGGGGTGACATGAGCCCTGGGGAGATGGGGATCGAGGTGATGGCACCCCAAGGGACACAGACTGGGCAGGGGGAGGGGGTGATATGAGCTCTGGGGACACAGGGACTGTGGGCAGGGGGTGACATGAGCCCTGGGGACACGGAGTGAGCTGGGGCAGGGGTGACATGAGCCCTGGGGAGATGGGGATTGAGGTGATGCCAGCCCAGGGGACACAGACTGGGCAGGGGGAGGGGGTGACATGAGCCCTGGGGACACAGGGACTGTGGGCAGGGGTGACATGAGCCATGGGGACACAGACTGGGCAAGGGGAGGGGGTGACATGAGCCCTGGGGACACAGGGAGTGAAGTAAGGGCAGGGGATGAGGGGGTGATGCCAGCTCAGGGGACACAGTCTAGGGGGAGGGGGTGACATGAGCCCTGGGGAGATGGGGATCGAGGTGATGGCACCCCAGGGGACACAGACTGGGCAAGGGGAGGGGGTGACATGAGCCCTGGGGACACAGATTGGGCAGGGGGTGACATGAGCCCAGGGGAGATGGGGATTGAGGTGATGCCAGCCCAGGGGACACAGACTGGGCAAGGGGAGGGGGTGACATGAGCCCTGGGGACACAGACTGGGCAGGGGGAGGGAGTGACATGAACCCTGGGGACACAGGGAGTGAGCTGGGGCAGGGGGAGGGGGTGACATGAGCCCTGGGGACAAAGGGAGTGAGCTGGGGCAGGGGTGACATGAGCCCTGGGGAGATGGGGATTGAGGTGATGCCAGCCCAGGGGACACAGACTGGGCAAGGGGAGGGGGGTGACATGAGCCCTGGGGACACAGGGACTGTGGGCAGGGGGAGGGGGTGACATGAGCCTTGGGGACACAGACTGGGCAAGGGGAGGGGGTGACATGAGCCCTGGGGACACAGGGACTGTGGGCAGGGGGTGACATGAGCCCTGGGGACACAGACTGGGCAAGGGGAGGGGGTGACATGAGCCATGGGGACACAGGGTGTGAGCTGGGGCAGGGGTGACATGAGTCCTGGGGAGATGGGGATTGAGGTGATGCAAGCCCAGGGGACATAAGACTGGGCAGGGGGAGGGGGGTGACATGAGCCCTGGGGACACAGGGACTGTGGGCAGGGGTGACATGAGCCATGGGGACACAGGGAGTGAAGTAAGGGCAGGGGATGAGGGGGTGACAACAGCCCAGGGGACACAGATTGGGCAAGGGGAGGGGGTGATGCCAGCTCAGGGGACACAGTCTAGGGGGAGGGGGTGACATGAGCCCTGGGGAGATGGGGATTGAGGTGATGGCACCCCAAGGGACACAGATTGGGCAGGGGGAGGGGGTGATGCCAGCCCAGGGGATGCAGGGAGTGTGGACAGGGGGTGACATGAGCCCTGGGGAGATGGGGATTGAGGTGATGCCAGCCCAGGGCACACATGGACTGTGGGCAGGGGGAGGGGGTGACATGAGCCCTGGAGAGATGGGATTGAGGTGATGGCACCCCAAGGGGGATGGGGAAGGGGATGGGATGGCACCAAGGTGAGGGACAAGGTGATACCATCCCAAGGGACTGTGGGCAGGGGGATGAGGTGGCACCAGCCCAGGGGACACAAGGACTGAGCAGTGGGCAAAGGGATGGGGTGACACCAAGATGAGGGACAAGGTGATGCCACCCCAGGGCATACAGGGACTAGGGGAAGGGGGTGACAGTGAGGTGAGGGATAGGTTGATGCCATCCCAAGGGACACAAGGGCTGCAGGGTGCCAGCAGCCCGGGGACTGTGGGCTGAGGGACAAGGTGATGCCACCCCAGGGGACACACAGACCATGGGCAGGGGACAGGGTGACTCTGAGCCCCTCTGGACACCTTTGTGTGGTCCCCAAAGGACTTGAGCTGGACCTTGGTGAGCCCATGTGGAGGTTGGAGCCTACAGATGTACATAAAGAGGGGGGGACAGGGGTAGGGGAGAAGCCTCCCAGTGCTCCCAGAGCCGAGGGGCAAGGATGGGGAATAAAGCTCATGTTTGGGGGAAGGTGGATTCTTTTGTCTCAGAGGCATCAAGAGGATGGGGAAGGGAGGGGAGAGGCTGCAGATGAAGAAGTGGGAGAAAGCTGCTCCCCAAAATGTGCAGCCCCAGAGCTGGAAGAACCCCTGACAAGAAGAAGTGTGTGTGATGGGGCTGGGCACAGAGAGGTGGGGAGAGAAGGGGTGAGTTCCCCAGGGGTGAGGGGTCCTGAGCAAGAAAGTGGGGTGGTGGTGGGCTTCTGATGGAGATGTGTAGAGAAAAGATGGGAGCTGTGAGGGGAAAAGTGGGGTTTGGGGGGAGTTTGGAGGGGAGAGGTGGGTTTCAGGTGGAGTTTGGAGGGGAAAAGTAGGAGTTTGGGGGGTTTTGAAGGCAAAAGTTGGGTTTTACATGAACTTCTAAGGGAAAAGGTGGGGGTTGGTGGAGTTTTGAGGGAGAAAGGGGGGGTTTGGTGGAGTTTTGAGGGAGAAAGGGGGGGTTTGGTGGAGTTTTGAGGGAGAAAAAGGGGCTTGATGCTCTTCTGAGGGGAAAAGAGTGGGGGGTTGTGATATGGGGATAAAAAGTCAGGTTTTTTGATGGAGTTTTGACCAAAAGTGAGGAGAGTGGAGCTGAGGGCTGTGGGTTAGTGGTGGCTGTAGCATGGGGAGGGGAGAGGGGGGACTCCAGGAGCTTCAGGGGCTTTCACAACCCAAAGGATTCCGATTCCATGATGCATTTATTCGCTGCTGCCTGCAGAAGGTGGGTTGGTGCTCCCAGGCACCCTGGGGGAGGAAAGAGCAGCTGGAGGACTGGGATGCTGAAGTGGGACGGTGCTGGGGGGCTCTGTGCTGTGCCCCCACACTGCCCCTTGCTCCCAGCCCAGGGCTGAGGATGGTGAGGAGAGCCAGTGAGGCTGAAGGCTACGCCTTGGTGGTCGCCCCCTGCGCGGCTCCCAGGGCCGTGAGCTGCTGGATCTTCTGGCTCATCATCTCCACCACGGCTGTGGGGGGCAGAGAAGGGGCTGGGGGAGTTGAGGAGGGGGAGAAAGGGGGGTGTGTGGCTGGGGTGTGTCCACCCCAAAGGCTCACCCTGCTTCATGGCGTGCTTCTCCTGCAGGGCTGGCTGGATCTTCTCCATCTGCTTGGTCAGGAAATCGATCTTGCGCTTGAAGAACTCGCGGGCGGCAGCAGCGGGCTGAGGGGGGAAAAGAGGGGTCACCATGGGCAGCCCCCCACTGCCACACAGCCCCCAGCACGCCTCTGGGAGCCCTCCAGGGCTGGGGGCTCCCCCAGCTCCCTGGGCAGCCTGGCACAGGGCTGACACCCCTCTCAGGGAAACAGTTCTGCCTCAGCTCCAGCCTCAACCTCCCCTGGGGCAGCTTGAGGCTGTTTCCTCTCGTCCTGTCACATGGGAGTCGAGATCAACCCCCAGCTCCAGCCTCCTGCCAGGGACTTCACCACTAAAACCTCACCTTTTCCCTCAACACTCCACCACAACCTCACGTTCTCCCTCAAAGCCCCACCAAACCCCACTTTTCACTCCAAACAATACCACAAACCCACTTCTCCCTCGAGAGTCCAGCTAAAATCCACTTGTCCCCCTCAAAACTCTACCAAACCCTCACATTTTCCCTCAGCATTCCAACAAAACCCCATCTTTTCCCTCAAAACTCCACCCCAACCCCATTTTCTCCCTCCAACCCCCTCCAGGCCGCCACCTCTTCCCTCAGAAGTTCACTAAAACCTCACATTTTCCCTCAAAACTCTCCCAAAACCCCACTTTCTCCCTCAAAACTCAACTTTTTCCCCTCAGAAGTTCACCAAAACACCCTTTTTCCCCTCAAAAATGCCCCAAATCTCACTTTTGTCCCCTCACAAGTTCACTCCAAACCCCATTTTTCAATCCAAACCCCCCAAACTCCCACCTTTTCCCTCAGAAGTTCACTTAAAACCCACTTTTTCCTTCAAAAGCCCCCAAATCCTCCTTTTCACCTCTAAACTCCACCTAAACCCCACTTTTCCCCTTCAAACGTTCACTTAGACCCCACTTTTTCCCTCAAAACTCCACTGAAACCCCACTTTTTCCCCTCAAAACCTCATCTCTCCCCTCCAATCTCTACCAGAGCCCCACATCTTCCCTCAGAAGTCCACCAAAACCCACTTTTTCCCTCAAAACTTCACCAATCCCCAACTTTTTCCCTCAGAAGTCCACCAAAACCCCCTTTTTCCCTCCAAACTCCACCCCAACCCCATTTTCTCCCTCAGCCTCCCCTCCAGGCCGCCACCTCTTCCCTCAGAAGGTCACTAAAACCTCACATTTTCCCTCAAAACTCCCCCAAAACCCCACTTTCTCCCTCAAAACTCAACTTTTTCCCTCAGAAGTTCACCAAAACACCCTTTTCCCCCTCAAAACTGCCCCAAACCTCACTTTTTCCCCTCAGAAGTTCACCCCAAACCCCCTTTCTCCTTCCAAACCCCCCAAACTCCCACCTTTTCCCTCAGAATTTCACTTAAAACCCACTTTTTCCTTCAAAAGCCCCAAACTCCTCATTTTCACCTCTAAACTCCACCTAAACCACACTTTTCTCCTTCAAACGTTCACTGAAACCCCACTTTTTCCCTCAAAATACAATGAAATCCAGCTTTTTCCCTCAGATGTTCACCAAAACCCCACTTTTTCCCATCAAAACCTCATCTTTCCCCTCCAATCTCTACCAGAGCCCCACATCTTCCCTCAGAAGTCAAACAAAACCCACTTTTTCCCTCAGAACTTCACCAATCCCCAGCTTTTTCCCTCAGAAGTTCACTAAAACCCCCTTTTCCCCTCAAAACTCCTCCCCAACCCCACTTTCTCCCTCAGCCTCCCCTCCAGGCCGCCACCTCTTCCCTCAGGTCACTAAAACCTCACATTTTGCCTCAAAACTCTCCCAAAACCCCACTTTCTCCCCCAAAACTCAACTTTTCCCCTCAGAAGTTCACCAAAACACCCTTTTTCCCTCAAAACTGCCCCAAACCTCACTTTTTCCCCTCACAAGCTCACTCCAAACCCCCTTTCTCCTTCCAAACCCCCCAAACTCCCCCTTTTTCCCTCCAAACTCCACCCCAACCCCACTTTCTCCCTCAGAACTCCCCCAAAACTCACCTTTCCCCCTCACAAGTTCCCCAAAACCCCACTTTTCCCCTCAAACCCACGTCCCAGGGGCTGTGGCCACGCTGCAGCCCCTCAGTGTCCCTGTGGCAGTGAGTGAGGGGCCCAGCACTGACACAGCCCTGGAGCTGCAGCCTCCCCAGGGCCCAGCACAGGGGACAATCCCTGCCCTGCTCCTGCTGCCACCCCACTGCTGAGCCCAGCCAGGCTGCCCTTGGCCCTCTCGCCCCCCTGGGCACGCTGCTGGCTGCTGTTCACCCCCTGGCACCAACCCCCAGGCCCTTTCCCTCCCCCTCTCACCTTCTCCACGTAGTAGCCGGTGCCCACGTCGATCAGGACTCGCTCTACATCCGAGAGCTTCCCGGGGACGTACATCTGGGGTGGGGGGAGTCAGGGAAAGTGGGAACAACTGGGAGCAACTGGGAGGAAACTCCAGGCACACAGAGCCCAGAGCAGGAAAGGATACGGAGCTGGTGAGGGGCACCAGGAGATCCTTCCCTGGGAAAGGGAAAAGGAGGGGGATGAGGGGTGTGAGCTGTTCTCCCTCAGCCCTGAGGGGCCAGAGATGGAGCCAGACGCTCAGAATCCCCCCTCAGAGCCCTTCAGGGACTGAGCAGCACTGATGGGATCCCCCTGAGCTCAGGCTTCTGTTCCCCAGGCTGAACAGCCCCAGGGCTGCAGCCTTTCCTCCTCACACACATGTTCCATCCCTCAGCATCTTGCTGGCCCTGCCCTGGCCTCTCTGCAGCACTTCCCTGCCTCTCTGCAGCTGGGGAGCCCAGCACTGGCCCCAGGACTCCAGCTGAGGCCTCCCCAGCTCTGGCAGAGCAGAGGGGCAGCACAACCTCCCTGGCCCTGCTGCCCACACTCTCTTCATGCCCCCCAGGCTGCCGTTGGCTCCTTGCCCACGACCCCACGTTGCTGCCCCACGTTCCCTTTGCTGCCCCCCAGCACTGCCAGGGCCTGCAGCTGCTCCCAGTCCCTCCCAGTCTGTACTGGTGATGCAGAGACCTCTCTGGGCTTATCAGGGTGTGTGGGGGGTCCCCACTGACCTTCATTGCCCTTGTTGAGGACGTTCAGACAGTCTTTGGCCTCCACGTACTTGGTCTGCACCACCTTCAGCTGGGCAATGGAGGAGGAGAGGAACTCCAGCTCCTGGCACAGAGCAGAGGCCTGTCAGCAGGGACTGGGGGGAACTGGGAGGGAACTGGGGGAGGTCTCCAGGGCTGAGGGGGCCGGTAACAGCCCCAAAGAGCAATTGCAGAGCCTCAGGAAATGGCCCAGAGCAGCCACAGCCCCAACCTGGGACCCTTCCCCAGCCCAGTCTGCGCCAGTACACCTCCTTCCAGCCCAGTCTGCCCCAGTACATCTCCCTCCAGCCCAGTTTGCCCCAACACACCCCCTTCCAGCCCAGTTTGCCCCAGTACATCCTCCTCCAGCCCAGTTTGCCCCAACACACCCCCTTCCAGCCCAGTTTGCCCCAGTACATCCTCCTCCAGCCCAGTTTGCCCCAACACACCCCCTTCCAGCCCAGTTTGCCCCAGTACATCCCCCTCCAGCCCAGTTTACCCCAGTACATTCCCCTCCAGCCCAGTAGTGATCCAGTATATCCCCCTCCAGCCCAGTTTGCCCCAGTACATCCCCTCCAGCCCAGTTTGCCCCAGTACATTCCCCTCCAGCCCAGTTTGCCCCAGTACATCCCTTCCAGCCCAGTCTAACCCAGCACACTCCCCTCCAGCCCAGTCTGCCCCAGTACACCCGCCTCCAGCCCAGTCTGCCCCAACACACCCCCCTCCAGCCCAGTTTGCCCCAGTACACACTCGTCCAACCCAGTTTGCCACAGTACATCCCCCTCCAGCCCAGTTTGCCCCAGCACACCCCCCTCCAGCACAGTTTGCCCCAGTACACCCCCCTCCAGCCCAGTCTGCCCCAGTACACCCGCCTCCAGCCCAGTCTGCCCCAGCACACGCCCCTCCAGCCCAGTTTGCCCCAGTACACCCCTCTCCAGCCCAGTCTGCCCCAGTACATCCCCCTCGAGCACAGTCTGCCACAGTAAACCCCCCTCCAGCCCAGTCTGCCCCAACACACCCCCCTCCAGCCCAGTTTGCCCCAGTACACCCCCCTCCAGCCCAGTCTGCCCCAGTACACACTCGTCCAACCCAGTCTGCCACAGCACACCCCCTACCCCCCTCCAGCCCAGTCTGCCCCAGTACACCCCCCTCCAGCCCAGTCTGCCCCAGTACACCCCCCTCCAGCCCAGTTTGCCCCAGTACACCCCCCTCCAGCCCAGTGTGATTCAGTACACCCCCCTCCAGCCCAGTCTGCCCCAGCACACACTCGTCCAACCCAGTTTGCCCCAGTACACCCCTCTCCAGCCCAGTCTGTCCCAGTACATCCCCCTCTAGCCCAGTTTGCCCCAGTACACCCCCCTCCAACCCAGTCTGCCCCAGTACCCCCCCCCTCCATCCCAGTTTCCCCCAGCACACCCCCCTCCAGCCCAGTCTGCCCCAGTACCCCCCCCTCCATCCCAGTCTGCCCCAGTACCCCCCCCTCCATCCCAGTCTGCCCCAGCACACCCCCCTCCAACCCAGTTTGCCCCAGTACCCCCCCCTCCATCCCAGTCTGCCCCAGTACCCCCCCCTCCATCCCAGTCTGCCCCAGCACACCCCCCTCCAGCCCAGTCTGCCCCAGTACCCCCCCCTCCATCCCAGTCTGCCCCAGTACCCCCCCCCTCCATCCCAGTCTGCCCCAGCACACCCCCCTCCAGCCCAGTTTGCCCCAGTACCCCCCCCTCCATCCCAGTTTGGCCCAGCACACGCCCCTCCCGCCCTCACACCGCGCCCGGCCGCTCAGGCTCCAGCCCCAGGGCCCCGCTCGCCCCGGCCGGGCCGCACCTGATCCAGTTGCCCCTTGAGCAGCTCCAGCTGCGGCAGCGACAGCTCGGCCACGTTCACCGTCTGCGCCGCCATGCCGGGCCCCGCACCGCCCCGCAGCGCCTCCCGCCCCCCGGCAGCGCCCCCCGGCGGCTCGGAGGACCGACCCAAAGGAGCTGAGACCCCCGTGAAAGGCGGGGGGGAGCCCCCTAAAAATAGAGTAGAGGGCCCGCAGAAGGTCTGGGGAAAAGCCCTTCAAAAGGCAGGGGGTAGGGTGGGTGAGAAGCCCCTCAAAATGTAGAGTGGAGACCCCAAAAAAAGGTCTTAGGGAAGCCCCTGGAAAAGGGGAGAGAGAGTTGAGGGGAAGCCCCCAAAAGAGAGGGGGTGAGGTGGTGGAGGAGTCTTCAGAAGGTGGGGGGAAGAAGCCCCCAAAAAGTGAGGGGAGAGGGAGAGGAGTGGGGAGGGAACATGGCCCCAAGGGTGAAGGGGGAGGTGGAGGGAAGGGAAGCCCCCAAAATGGGGAAAGAGGCAGTCATGAGCCCCTCAAAAAGCACAGGGGGGGGGAGGAGGGACAGACCCCCAAAAAGGCACAGGGGGAGAGAGGAGGGGCAGACCCCCAAAAGGCACAGGGGGGGAGAGAGGACGGGCAGACCCCCCAAAAGGCACATGGGGAGAGAGCAGGGGCAGACCCCCAAAAGGCACAGGGGGAGAGAGCAGGGGCAGACCCCCAAAAAGTCAGAGGGGGAGAGAGCAGGGGCAGACCCCCAAAAAGGCACAGGGGGAGAGAGGAGGGGCAGACCCCCCAAAGGCACAGGGGGAGAGAGGAGGGTCAGCCCAGCGAGAGGCAGAGGGGAGAGGGAAGGCCCATAAGAGGCAGGGAGAGTGGGAAGGGAAGGTGGGAAGCCCCCCAAAAGCAGTGGGGGGAGGCTGGAGTCACCCCTAAGCCCTGCAGGGACCTTCCCCCCAGGGCCAGCACTGTGCTCGAGGGTTGGGGGGCAGCAGCAGCGAAGGGACCCCGAGGAACAGGGGCAAAAGCACCAACTTTATTATCCCCAAAGCAGCAAATTAAAACACTGTTTAGTAACAAACGGGGCTGAGAGGGCTCCATGAACCTCCCCCACACCCTCCCCAGCTTACTGCAGGCACACAGGGAGCCCGTAGGCAACGGGGGCTGCCCCGATGAGGTGCTTCAAGCGGGGGGCCTGGCGGGCCTGGCTGAGGTGGGGCAGGAGGGGAGCGCCCGGGCCGCCCCGCAGCCAGCCCTGCAGCAGCCCCTGCGTGTAGCGGTCGATGTCCTGATCTGTCACGTCCCACAGGTTGCCCAGGATGAAGGGGCTGGAAAAGGAGGAGAGTATTGAACCCAAAACAGACCCTGAGGAAGCTTTCCTTCATGGGAGAGAATCCAGCACAGCTTCTGTCCCAGCCCCATCACCCACCAGCCCATTGCCCTCAGGGCAGCACCCACCCGGCTCTGAAACCCCTCCAGGGACGGTGACTGCAGCAGCTCCCTGGGCAGCCCCTTCCAAGGCCTCACAGCCCTGGCAGGCAACAACTTGCTCCTCACACCCAGCCTGAACCTCCCCTGCTGACACTTGAGGCCCTTTCCTCTGGTTCTGCTGCTTGTTCCCAGGGAGAACAGACCCACCCCCACCTGGCTCCAGCTGCCTTTCAGGTAGTTGCAGAGAGGGAGAAGGTCTCCCCTGAGCCTTCTTTTCTCCAGGCTCAACAGCCCCAGCTCCCTCAGCCCTTCCTCAGCTCAGACGTGCTCCAGATCCTCTCCCAGCTCGGTACCCGCCTCTGGAGCCTCTCCAGCACCTCCATGTGCTTCTTGTAGCGAGGGGCCCAGAGCTGGGCACAGCACTGGAGGTGCAGCCCCAGCACAGCCCAGCACAGGGGATGATCAGCTCCCTGCTCCTGCTGACAGCACTGTCCCTGATCCAGGCCAGGCTGCCCTTGGCCTTCTTGCACCCCCTGGGCACGCTGCTGGCTCCTGTTCAGCCCCTGGCACCAACCCCCCCAGGCCCTTTCCAGCCCCTCTGCCTGGGCTTGGAGTGGCCCAAGGGCAGGACCCAGCACTAAAGTTCACTAAAACCCCACTTTTCCCCTCAAAACTCTACCAAACCCCAACTTATTTCCTCAGAAATTCACTAGAACACCCCTTTTCACCCTCAAAACCGCCCCAAATCTCACTTTTTTCCCCTCAGTAGTTCACTCAAAATACACTTTTTCCTTCAAAACCCCCCAAACTCCCACTTTTCCCCCCAAAACTCTCCCAAAACCCCACTTTCTGCCTCAAAACTCAACTTTTTCCCTCAGAAGTTCACTAAAACACCCTTTTTTCCCCTCAAAACTCCACCCCAACCCCACTTTCTCCCTCAGCCTCCCCTCCAGGCCGCCACCTCTTCCCTCAGAAGGTCACTAAAACCTCACGTTTTCCCTCAAAACTCTCCCAAAACCCCACTTTCTCCCTCAAAACTCAACCTTTTCCCTCAAAACTTCACCAAAACATCCTTTTCCCCTCAAAACTGCCCCAAACCTCACTTTTTCCCCTCACAAGTTCACTCCAAACCCCCTTTCTCCTTCCAAACCCCCCAAACTCCCCCTTTTTCCCTCCAAACTCCACCCCAACCCCACTTTCTCCCTCAGAACTCCCCCAAAACTCACCTTTCCCCCTCACAAGTTCCCCAAAACCCCACTTTTCCCCTCAAACCCACGTCCCAGGGGCTGTGGCCACGCTGCAGCCCCTCAGTGTCCCTGTGGCAGTGAGTGAGGGGCCCAGCACTGACACAGCCCTGGAGCTGCAGCCTCCCCAGGGCCCAGCACGGGGGACAATCCCTGCCCTGCTCCTGCTGCCACCCCACTGCTGAGCCCAGCCAGGCTGCCCTTGGCCCTCTCGCCCCCTGGGCACGCTGCTGGCTGCTGCTCAGCCCCTGGCACTCACCAGCCGGCCATCAGGTACTTGAGGATGACGCCGGAGCCCTCGAGCTCCCCTCGCAGGGCCAGGGCGGCGCTGCTGCAGCCGAACAGCATCACCACGGCTCGGCATTCCAGGCGGGAGAAGGAATGGCCGTCCAGGAGACAGGCCCCAGCCCCGTGCCCTGCGTAGCTGAGGGGAGAAAACACGGAGGGGTGAAGCCCAAGTGCTCCCCTAAGCCCGTTCCTGGGACGCCCCAGCTCGCTACAGCCTCCTGTCAGGGGTTGCAGCGTGCCCCCGTCTCCCCTCAGCCCACGCCACGCTCACATGTAGAGGTCGTGTTCTACCAGCGCTGCTTCCATCTGTTTGGGGCTGGGGATGGCTCCTGTCACCCCCCTCCAGCCGGTCTCACTGTAGGAGAAGGGGGAGAAAGGGTTTGTGTGGGCTCAGACTCCCTCTTGTCATAGAAACAGAATCAAAAGCCCTTTAAGCTCGAGTCCAACATCTCCAGTCACAACCTGCCCTGGGGTGACTCGAGGCTGTTTCCTCTTGTCCTGTCACTTGTGACTTGGCAGCAGAGACCAAATCACAGCTCCCTGCAGCGTCCTGGCAGCAAGTTCACCACCAAACCCACACTTCTTCACCTCAAAAACCTCCAGAGTATCATTTTATCTCACAAAACTCCACCCAAAACCCACTTCTCTCCCCGCTAAAGTCCACCGACGCCTCACTTTTTGCCTCTAAACCCACCAAAACCATCATCTTATCTCTCAAAACCCCACAGAAACCCCACTTTTCCCCTCAGAATCAGAACTCTTTGGGTTGGTAAAGCCCTTGAAGCTCCTGGAGTCCAGTCCCTCCCCTCACCCTGCCAAGCCCAGCACCAACCCATGGTCCTCAGCACCTCAGCTGTGCACTTCTTCCTTATCTCCAGGGCTGGGGACTGCTCTGCCTCCCTGGGCAGCTCATTCCAATCCTTCCCAGTCCTCTCAGGGATACAAAAAGCCCTCCCTGAGTTGTTCTTTGTCACCCCCAGCTCTCCCCAGGCTGTCCCTCACCTCTCAAACCAGGCCCTCAGCCGCTCCTCGGTGCCCATCAGGTTTCTGTGTGGGTTCAGGACGTAGAAGGTGCTGGTGGGGTTGACCCCACGGCTCAGCACAGACCCTTCCTGCTGCCAGAGAGAGGAGAGGAGGGAATCTCAGCCCAGCACAAGGGTTTGGGGGTCCCCAAAGTGCAGAGTTGGGGTACAGGGTGTTTTCCCCCCACCCTTCCCCATCCTCTAACCTTCTGTGTCAGGGAGTAGCTGAGGAGGAATCTCAGGGATGGGAGCCGGGTCACAGGCACAGTCTTGAGGCATCTCATGCTCTCCCAGGGCAGCTTCTGCAGGTGCTGCCAGGAGGAAGAGGAGGAGGAAAGAAGGTGAGGGGGTGAGGAAGAAGAAGGGGGAAAAAGGGATGTGTGAGGAGGAGGAGGAGGAAGGAAGCAGGAGAGAGTCAAGGGGAGGTGTGAGGAGGAGGAAGGAGGGGAAGGTGAAGCCTAAGGAGAAGGAAAGCAGCAGAGGGAGGGGATGGGGAGGAGGAGGGGAGGAAGATGAGAGAATGGGTAAGGTGTGAGGAGGAGGAAGGCAGCAGAGGGAGTGGGTGAGGTGAAGAGTGAGGAGGAGAAGGGAGGGGAAGGCAAGGACCCGAAGAGGAGGAAGGCAGCAGAGGGAGGGGATGAAGTGAGGTGTGAGGAGGAGGAGAGAGGGAGCAGAAGGGGATAAAGGGAGTCAGAAGGAGGAGAGAGGGAGCAGAAGGGGATAAAGGGAGTCAGAAGGAGGAGGAAGAAGACAGTAGAAGCAGGAGGAGGAAGGCTCTCACCTTATCCAGCACCAGGAGCAGGGACCCCCTGGGCCCCTCCCTGGCACAGCCCCTGCACCTCTCCAGGGCCTCCTGCAAGAGCTGCTGAGCCCGGAGGGGCTGCGCCGGGCAGAGGCCGAAGGCCAAAGCCTGCACCTCCTGCGGGGTGAGCAGGGCAGCGGCGTTCAGCAGCACCTGCAGGGAGGAGGAAGGTGTGAGCAGCACAGGGAGGGGGGTTGGGGCTCCCCCCAGTGCTGCCCCAGGCCAGGCACCTTGATGAGGTCGGGCTGGGGGTCGGCCCAGCCGCAGCGGCGCAGCTCCGGGTGCAGGCGGCCGCTCTCCTCCGCCAGCCCCAGCTCGGGGCTCGTGGGGATCAGGGCACTTCTCCAGCACCCCAGCACCTTGTTCTCCAGGTTCTCAATGAGGCTCTGCAAGGAAACACAAAGAGTCAGAGTGAGGGGGAAGGAGGTGGGAAGGCTCAGGTGAGCCCCTCCCAGGCCGTGCAGCCACCTGCATCCTGCGGTCCAGCTGCGTGCGGCGCAGCCACCACTCCGCCTTCTCCCTGCAGTTGGTGGTTTCCCTCTGCTCCTTCTGGATGGCATCAAAATCACTCAGCACCGAGGGCAGGAGGGACTGGAGGAGGAAGGGCAGTTGTGATGTGATCCCTCAGCTGCAGCTGGGGCTGATCCCCCTCTGCCAGCCCCCTCGCCCTGCCCCTCACCTGGGGGATGCGGATGTTGACGGGAGCGCTGCCCTTCTCCAGCCGGGTCAGCAGCAGCGTGGCCCCAGGGCAGCCAGGCTGGAGGCTGACCAGGGTCAGCAGGCACACAGTCACCCCTGCAAGTGACAGCCAGAGCTCAGGGGCAGCCCCACACAATCATAGGGTCCTTGTGGTTGTGAAGCCCCTGAAGTTGCTGCAGTCTCCCCTCACCCTGCCCAGCCCAGCACTGACCCCTCAGCACCTCAGCTCTGGGATCCCTCCAGGGCTGGGCACTGCCCCAGCTCCCTGGGCAGCCTGGCACAGGGGTGACACCCCTCTCAGGGAAACAGTTCTGCCTCAGCTCCAACCTCAACCTCCCCTGGGGCAACTCCAGCCCCTTTCCTCTTGTCCTGTCCCTCAGGAGCAGATTGACCCCCAGCTCCCTGCAGCCTCCTGTCAGGGAGTGTCAGAGAGTGCTCCTGGCTCACCTCAGCCTCCTCCAGGCTCAACACCCCCATTCCCTCAGCTGCAACCTCAGCCCATGGCTCCAGAGCCCTCTGCAGCCCCCTCCTGCTCCCACACACTACCCAATGGCAGTGTCCATCACCCAACCACCCTCCCCAGGCGAGGAGCTGCCTGGTCCCTGTGCCCACACCAGCCCTTACCCCTGGGTATCTGCTGCAGCTGTGTCTGGAAGCTGTTCTGCTCCTCAGCCCCCAGCCCCGTGGAGCTGAACATGAAGAGCCTCTCGAGCTGAGCGAGGCGCTGGCAGCGCTGGGCAGAGCTCTGCTCCTGCAGGGAGAGCCCACGGAGCTGCTCAGCCACATCCCCTGCTGACTTCTTCTCTTTGCTGCAGAGAGAAAGGAAAGTCAGGAAGGAATAAATACCCCTAAAAAAAATCACCTCTGATGAGGTGCTGGTGGCTGAGCCTGTTCTGTGATGCTCTGAGGATGAAAGGTTGAGGCAAGGTGAGGCTGCAGCTCCAGGGCTGTGTCAGTGCTGGGCCCCTCACTGCCACAGGGACACTGAGGGGCTGCAGCGTGGCCACAGACCCTGTGACATGGTTTTGAGGGGGAAAAGTGGGGTTTTGGTGAACTTCTGAAGGGGAAAGGTGAGTTTTGGGGAAGTTCTGAGGGAAAAAGCAGGGTTGTGGTGGTGAACTCCCTGCCAGGAGGCTGCAGGGTGCTGGGGGGGTCAGTCTCTGCTCTGGGGGGACAGCACAAGAGGAAAGGGGCTGGAGCTGCCCCAGGGGAGGTTGAGGCTGGAGCTGAGGCAGAACTGTTTCCCTGAGAGGGGTGTCAGCCCTGTGCCAGGCTGCCCAGGGAGCTGGGGAAGTGCCCAGCCCTGGAGGGATCCCAGAGCTGAGGTGCTGAGGGTCAGTGCTGGGCTGGGCAGGGTGAGGGGAGACTGCAGCAGCTTCAAAGGGCTTTAACAACCAAACAGCTCTGATTGTATGAAGGGAGAGGAGACAAAGAGACTCACTAAATCTTCCTATGGAAGATGCTGAGCAGCTGGTGGCGAGTGGTGATGGAGACTGACTCAGAGAGCAGGTAGGCAGTGGTGAGAGGGTCCTGGTTGCCCATGGCCAGTGCCAGGAGCTGGCACACCTGGCTGTAGAGCACACTGGGAGGACAGTGGCTGATGCAGCTAAAAGCATCTCTCAGGAGCTTGAGGACTGTGTCCAGTGAGGAAGCATCTGGAAGAAACAAAGCAGCCTGTACACAGCTTTTAACCCATTTGCACTATGTTTTTGCTTTCCCCCTGCCCCAGTCCCCCAGCACCCAAACCTCCCTCCCCCACCTCACATTGGGTGCTCACCAGCAGCTGGAGGGGAGCAGAGGGTCTCCCCTGGGTTCTGGGGGTCCCCATGGCTCAGACACTGTGCTGCCAGGACATCCTCACCAGCCTCTCCCTGTGGCACCTCGTGCTCCTGCTGCCAGCTCCTGCCTGTGGAGGGACAGAGATGGGCACAGCCTCAAGCAACTGCTGGGGGGTACATGAAGGTAATGCCCCTCCAACCCAATCCCTGGGGTAGCCCAGCTCACCTGAGCCTCCCTCTTCCTTAGAGACTTGCAAGACCTCGAAGCTGATATCAAGCCCTTCCTCCACCTTCTCCTCCTCCTCGATGGCCCTGAGGAGCTCACGCTCCTGCTCCGCTGGCTTAGCACAAGTCCTGCGGGTCACCCGCCCCTTCTGCTCCACAGCCCTGCTTTGGAGGGCACCTGAGCGGCCTCTCCGGCCTCGGGCACTGCCACTTGGGCCACCAGATGCCAAGGAGCTGGGCTGGGAGGCTGTGGCTTTGGAGGCTGTGGCTTTGGAGATCAGGGCTTTGGAGGCTGTGGCTTTGGAGGCACAGGATGTCTTGCGGGTGGCCGCGGGGCTCAGCCCCGGCGCAGGAGCCTCCACGTCACTGTCATCGCTGAACGTCACCTAAAGCAGAGGGATAGGGGGCTGTCAGGGCTGGTGCCAGGCTGTGCCAGGCCAGGCTGCCCCTCACCCTCACCCACACTCACCTTTAAGCGAGATTTGACCTTCCCCAGGGCTCTGGGAGCTCGCAGGAGTTGGGGTTTGTCATTGGAGGGGGAGGATTCGCTG
This sequence comes from Colius striatus, assembly GCF_028858725.1. Taxonomy (NCBI): domain Eukaryota; kingdom Metazoa; phylum Chordata; class Aves; order Coliiformes; family Coliidae; genus Colius; species Colius striatus. The sequence continues at coordinate 2,032,762 of NC_084784.1, read as the reverse complement.
AAGATGGTGAAGGGAGTCCTGGGGGCCCTGGTGGGGGCACAGGCTGTTTGGTGTGGGGTGCAGGGCACAGGCCTGATGACAATGTGGGGCACCTCATCATCCAGAGCAAAGGCATCAGTGGTGCTGTGCACAGCCAAGGCCTTGGCTCTCTGGCTCTGCTTGGCTCGAGGTTTGGCTGCTTTGCTTTTCCGCCTTTGTGGTTGTGGTTTGTCCATCTTGAGGGGCTGGGGCACAGCTGCCACTTTGGGCTCTGCTACAGGCAGTGTGGGCAGCTGGCAGGTCCAAGAGCCATCAGAGATGATCTTCAGGGCGTCCCCAAGCTTGGGAGCCATCTGGCAAACGGTAGCCATGGCTTTGATAAGCAATAGTCTGGCTCTGGAGCTCTGCAGGCCGGGCAGGTGAGGTCTGCAGCAGGCCAGGAAGCTCAGTCCCTCCTCCAGCTCCTCCTGCAGCTTCTCTCCTTGCTCAGGGCTGGCAAAGCTCTGAAGGGCTAACGTGACATAGCCAGTGGCCACCAAATCATGCAGCAGCTCCAGTGCAGGCAGCTGCTGGCTGCCAGAGCCACCCTGGCACAGCTTGTCCCTCAGCAGCGGGGCGAAGCGGGCGGCCACGGCGGCACAGCGCGGCAGCACTGCCCGCAGCAGCCCCAGCCCCACGGCCACCCTGCCCTCTGCCAGCTCACACTGGGCACAGGAGAGCAGCCAGCGCAGGCACAGGGCAGAGAGGGTCAGGTCAGAGCACAGGCAGCAGGAGCAGGTTGAGGGGTGGGTGAGGAAGGACAGTCTCTTCCTCTTCTCGGGCTTCAGCTCCGGTGAGGCGGTGAGAGCGTCGGCCTTGGGGCCGCTGGCCGTGGGCACGAACTGCAGTGCAGGGCCCTCCAGGAAATGCTCCTCTTCCTCCCCAGGCTCAGGGATGGGTTTCTGGGGCCTCCTGCCAGCCAGTTTGCCCTTCCTTGGCAGGATCTTGATCTGGCCTTTCTGCTTCTTGATGGCTTTGAACTCTGGGGGAAGAGGGGAGGGTTATGAGAACGGTGGGGGTGGGACGGGCCCTGCAGAGCTGCTGCTGCTCAAGTCCCTGCTGAAGCAGGTTGTGGGCTGCCCCACGTTCCCTCTGCTGCCCCCCAGCACTGCCAGGGCCCTGTCCCACAGCTGCTCTCCAGCAGGTCACTCCCAGCCTGGGCTGGTGCTGGGCTGGTTCCTCCCCAGCTGCAGGACTCTGCCCTTGGTGCCCCTCAGCAGGTTCCTCTGTGCCCAGCTCTCACTGACTGGCAGCTCAGCTTCTGGTGCCTCAGGCAGTGCTCCCAGTTTGGTGCCATTAAGGAGCTGGCTGAGGGTACCCTCCATCACTTCTGCTTTCCCAGCTATACCATTATCAGCTGAAGGAGCCACACTTGAGCCTCCCCCCTCTGCACCCTCCTGGGTGATGGGCTTCAGCTGCTCCAGCAGCAGCTGCACACGGTGGATCTCTCACCTCAGCCCAAAAGGGGGCACACAAGGGGTTTGTCCCTGGCACTCCCTGGGCTTGGGGCTCACCAGTGTCTGAGTCCAGGAGGAACTGAGCCTGCTGGAGGTTGAAGTGGCTCAGCTCCAGATCACTCTGTTGCAGCTCCAGCCGAGCCTTCAGCACCAGGAAAGAAGCACACCTGGGGAGGGGGTGAAAACAGCCCTCAGAGACTCCCCCTACAGCCACTGCTCCATCCCCTGGGCCATTGGGGAGGGAAGGCAGAGGGGCAGCAAGGAACAAGCTCATATCTGAACTGGCAAGCTGAGATCATGGGCAGAGCAGAGCAGCTGCTTGCTCCAGACCAAGCTGAGAGCCATACAGTTGTTTAGTTGTTAAAGCCCCTGAAGCTGCTGCAGTCTCAGCCCTGCTGTCACCCTGCCCAGCCCAGCACTGACCCCTCAGCACCTCAGCTCCATGGCTTTGGGATCCCTCCAGGGCTGGGCACTCCCCCAGCTCCCTGGGCAGCCTGGCATAGGGGCTCACACCCCTCTCAGGGAAACAGTTCTGCCTCAGCTCCAATCTCAACCTCCCCTGGGGCAACTTGAGCCTGTTTCCTCATCACTTGGGAGCAGAAACTGACCCCCCAGCTCACTGCAGCCTCCTGTGAGGGAGTGTCAGAGAGTGCTCCTGTCCCCCTCAGCCTCCTCTTCTCCAGCCTCAACACCCCCATTCCCTCAGCCTCTCCTCACCTGATGTGCTCCAGCCCCTTCCCCAGCTTCATTGCCCATCTCTGGCCACACTTCAGCCAAATCCTCCCAAGTCAGGACCAGCTCTCTACCAAAGGCCAGACACCAACACTCCCCATGGCCATGGGACAGCTCATCCCCAACCAAGCACCCCTCAAAGCTCCCCCTAATCTCCCCTCCCCCAGCTCTAACTCCACAGAGATCCACTCACCAACGAGTGGCTTGTAGTTTCATGGCCAGCTTGACAGCCTCCAGGCAGAAAGCTTTGGCTCTACACACCATCTCCAAGCTGCTGAGGAAAGCCACGAGGTGCTCTGAGCAAGCCAACATGTCAGCCAGCACCTGCCACTTCAGCAGCACGTTGTCCCCTGCAAGGGAGGACATTGAGGTCATCAGAGCTGCTCCTCTTGGAGAAGAGGAGAAGGAGCTTAACTCTCTAAAGAGGAACACATGGTGTTTGGTCCACAGGAGTCACTCAACTCACCATAATCCAAAAACTGGGTGGTGGATGTTGTTGTGTCAGAGCCCAGCACGTCGCTGCCCATCAGCAGGAGGATGATGCTGCGGAAGAGCTTGTGGGCTTCGATGAGAGCTGTCTTGGGTGTCTTCCAGCCTGTGGGAGGGCAGCCAGGGCTGTCAGCACCAGTCAAGACCCTTCTCAACCTCCCCTCCTCAAATTCCCCCTCCTAGAATCACACAATGGTGGGAAGGGTCCTGCAGAGCTGCTCCAGCCCCAGCCCCTGCTCCAGCAGCTTCCCCTGGCTCAGGGGGCACAGGAACGTGTCCAGGGGGGGTTGGGAACCTCCTGAGAAGGAGCCTCCACACCCTCCCTGGGCAGCCTGGGCCAGGGCTCCCTCAGCTCAGCACCAAAGGACTTGCTCCTCCTGGGCCAGGGGCACTTGCTGTGTCCCAGCCTGTGCCCATCACCCCTTGTCCTGCCACTGGCCACCCCAGCACAAAGCCTGGCCCCATCCATCCTCCTTTAGGGACTCAGCAGCATTGAGAAGGGCCCCTGAGCTCAGGCTTCTGTTCCCCAGGCTCAACAGCCCCAGGGCTGCAGCCTTTCCTCATAAGAAAAGGAAAACACCTCACCCCAAACAGGCTGGTTTGGAGAAACTCAAGAGGTTCCAAATGTTTGCAGAGAGCTTTGGCCATGAGCTGGCCCAGCCTGCTGCTCCCCAGGAGGGCGCTGAACCAGCCCCTGCTCACTCACCTTGCAGGAACATCTGCTGCCGGAGCTGTGGTGAGAGGTGGCTGTGGGGCAGGCCCAGGTAAGTGGCCACCAGCTGCAGGACATGGGCTCGCAGCAGGTACCAGACCTTTGCTGTTTTTTGCAGAAGGGGATTCTGAAGCACCTTCAGCAACAGGTTGAAACCCTCTTCAATCTGTCAAGGGAAAGAATCATCCCATTTGGAGGAGTTCCAGCCAGTCTCTGTGCTCAAGGTCACTGGAGAGAGGCGCTGATAGAGCCAGAGAGGGCTGCTGTGGTCTCTTCTTGCCTCCTGATGCTACTTCTGAGGCAGAAAAGGGTGTTCTTTAGGAGCCTCACCCTGTGGTTGACACAGCAGAGCCTGCTGTGGAGCAGGAGGCAGCTTTGCTGCAGCACCAGGTAGGAATTGTCACTGCTGGGGGCTTTCTGCAGGCAGGATTCCATCTCCTCCAGGAAAAGCTGGAAACCAACACATCAACATGAGGGCTGAGGCCTCAGGGGATCAGCTGAGCTCACCCCACAGGCCTTTCCCTCCCTCCCACACTGACCTGGGCATAGCTGGGGCATTCCAGCTGGAAGAGCAGCTTGGTGACCTGGCACAGGGCACTGGCCATGCCCAGGTTGTCCCCAAGGGCGTTGCACAGGTCTCTGACCAGGAGGTAGCTTTCCATGGCTTGCAAAGGCTGGGGACAGGAAAACCTCCTGAGTGAGACTCAGAGACCATCTCAGAGGGTCTCTGTGTGCCTGGGGAAGCTGCTGTGCCACCAGCCTCCTCCCCAGCAGCCTCACCTTGGCCATCAGCTTGTAGAGAGCTGCCAGGAGGTTGAGGGAAGCTACAGTCTGCTCGGGGCTGCGCACGGCCGGGACACCCGGCCTGGCCAGGAGCCTCTTCCACAAAGCAAAGGCATTATCCAGGCTCCTGCAGAGAACTGAGGGCAAACCACAGGCCTGTGACATCCTGATCTGAGACCTGACACCCTCAAAAACCCTCTTCACCAAGGATCCAAACCCTCCAAGGCTTCCTCACCGCTCTCTGTGGCCAGGTTGAAGGAGATGGTGTTGGACAGGAACCTGTCCTCCAGCTGTTTGCTTTCATAGTTGAGGTCATTGGGCTCAAAGTCAGTCAGGGTCTGCAGCCTCTGTGCTTTGGCTCTCTGCTCCCTCTCTATGTTCTGCAGGGAGAGGGCAAAAGGCAGTGCTGAAGCACACTGGCTGCTCAGTGGGGTCTGGGTGGCCAGTGCAGAGCTGAGAGTGAGCAGAAAGGCTGAGGAGAGCACCCGACACGTGGATGGAACCAGATGTCCAGACCCAGACCTGTTTGGGCATCCCAGAGCCTCCTTTTCTGCCATCCCTCACCCACCTTCTCCAGCTTGGATTCCAGGCTGCAGATGTAGAACCAGAGCATTGCCTGTGCCCTGTCATCCAGGAGCTTGTCACTGTTCTGGGCGCTCCTGGGCACCAGGTCCAGCAGCCGCAAAGCCTCACGCACCGAGTCCAGGGAGGAGCTGATGGAGAGAGGGATGAGAAACAGCCTCCTGCCCCTCAAAACCCCTGCAGCACTTTAGAGGAGGGAAAAACACACCCCAGGAGCCAACAGAGAAGGATGAGAAACAGCCTTCTGTCCCCCAAAACCTCCACAGTACTATAGGACAGGGATAGATACTCCAGGACCTGACATAGAGGGATAAGAAACAACCTTCTGCCCCTCAGACTCCTGAGGGATATAAGGGGGAGAACAAATTCACTCCAGGATCTGACAGAGAGGGATAAGAAACATCCTTCTGCCCCCTAGACTCCTGAGGGATATAAGGGGGAGAACAAATTCACTCCAGGACCTGACACAGAGGGATAAGAAACAACCTTCTGCCCCCCAAACTCCTGAAGGAAATAACAGGGGGAACAAATTCACTCCAGAATCTGACAGAGATGGATAAGAAACATCCTTCAGCCCTCAAAACCTCTGGAGCATTCTATGGGGCAGATAAACCCCAGGACCCAGTGGAGAGAGGGGTAAGAAACAACCTTCTGCCCCCAAAACTCCTGGAGCACTTTAGGAGAGGGACAGATCCACCCCAAAACCTGAGAGAGAGAAGAGTGAGAAACATCCTTCTGCCCTAAAACCCCTGAAGCATCTTAGGGGAGGGATAAATACACCCCAGGACTTAACAGAGAGGGATGAGAAACCCTTTTGCCCTCTGAAGCATTTAAAGGGACAGATCCATCCCCAGAACTCCCCCTTCAAAGACAATAAACAGCCAAAGCAATAACACTCCAGACCTTTAAAACTCTCCCCCAAGCTCCTTGGGGACGTTGAGGGAGACAGGAGGGATGTTCAGAGGCACTCACCAGTCTGTGAGCTGGATGTGGCTGTGGTAGCACAGGACCTGGGCCAGCTCTGTGAGGCCCACGGCGCGTTGGTGCAGGCGGCCACTGGCCTCGGAGCACAGCTCCAGCAGGTCACACAGCACGTTGTAACGCTCCTGCCCAGTGTCACCTCGCACACTCTTGTAGGCCTTGAGCTCAGCAAAGAGAAGGGTCACCAAAGTGTCTGTGTCCAGGTTGTGCCCTTCTAAGGCTTCCTTCAAGGTCCTGGGGGAAAAGGGAGGTGTGTGAGGGGGGAGATGGGAATATCTCACAGGAAGAAAATGGTGGGGTGTGACTGACTCAGGAAAGGAAGCTCTTCAGAGAGAGAATCAGAGAATGGTTGGGGCTGGAAGGGCCCTGCAGAGCTGCTCCAGCCCCAGCCCCTGCTCCAGCAGCTGCCCCTGGCTCAGGGGGCACAGGAACGTGTCCAGGGGGGGTTGGGAACCTCCTGAGAAGGAGCCTCCACACCCTCCCTGGGCAGCCTGGGCCAGGGCTCCCTCAGCTCAGCACCAAAGGACTTGCTCCTCCTGGGTCAGGGGCACTTGCTGTGTCCCAGCCTGTGCCCATCACCCCTTGTCCTGCCACTGGTCACCCCAACACAAAGCCTGGCCCCATCCATCCTCCTTTAGGGACTGAGCAGCATTGAGAAGGGCCCCTGAGCTCAGGCTTCTGTTCCCCAGCCTCAACAGCCCCAGGGCTGCAGCCTTTCCTCCTCACACACATGTTCCATCCCTCAGCATCTTGCTGGCCCTGCCCTGGCCTCTCTGCAGCACTTCCCTGTCTCTCTGCAGCTGGGGAGCCCAGCCCTGGCCCCAGGACTCCAGCTGAGGCCTCCCCAGCTCTGGCAGAGCAGAGGGGCAGCACAACCTCCCTGGCCCTGCTGCCCACACTCTCTTCATGCCCCCCAGGCTGCCACTGGCTCCTTGCCCATGAGCCCACGTTGCTGCCCCACGTTCCCTTTGCTGCCCCCCAGCACTGCCAGGGCCCTGTCCCACAGCTGCTCTCCAGTAGGTCACCCCCAGCCTGGGCTGGTTGCTCCCCAGATTCAGGACCCTGCCCCTGCTGACCCTCAGCTGTTTCCTCACCCCCCTCCTCACACACCCTTACCGTAACCTCAGCTCCTCAGCCCCCTGTTTGACTGCATCTGCTTTGACTCTGACCCACAGGGCCAGGGGCTCTGCCAGCAGCTCCCCGCCACGGCCCCGCAGCGCCGTCAGCCACCGCACCACGCAGCCCAGAGCCCTCTCCAGCCAGCCCAGCCTGTGGTAGCATTCCACCTGCAGCCCAAAGCACTGCTGCAGCTGTGGGGAGAGCACAGAGAAACCATCTCAGCATCCAGCAGGGGCAAACTCTCCCAATCCTGTGGCCCACGGCACAGCCTCCAACCTGCCAGGGCAAAGGGAAGGGCTGGGAGCAGGGAACAGGGAGTCTTGGAGTCAGAGAATCCTTTTGGGTGTAAACTTTGAGCTCCTGGAGTACTCCCCCCTCCCCTCACCCTGCCCAGCCCAGCACTGACCCCTCAGCACCTCAGCTCCAGGGCTTTGGGATCCCTCCAGGGCTGGGCACTCCCCCAGCTCCCTGGGCAGCCTGACACCCCTCTCAGGGAAACAGTTCTGCCTCAGCTCCAACCCCAACCAACCCCCCAGGCCCTTTCCCTCCAGCAGCTTTAAAGCCCCTGTGCCCCAGCCTGGAGCTCTGCCTGGACTTGGTGTGGTCCAAGGGCAGGACCCAGCACTTGCCCTTGAGCAACACCTCAGCCCAATGCTCTCAGCCCTGTTTGATCCCAAAGCTGAGCCCATACCCTCTCCAGGGACAGCTCCGGCCACGTGTAGACATCTGCTGCCTGCAGCCTCTCACAGAAGGGCTCACAGATGGAACTGGCTTCCTCAGGAAGGTTCTTGTCATAGAAGACATGGGCCAACCTGTACGTGCAGCAAGCTGCCCCAGGGAACCCCAGTCACAGCATGCTGGAGGTTGGAAGGGCCCTGCAGAGCTGCTCCAGCCCAATCCCCTGCTCAAGCAGGCTCCTCTCAATCAGGGGGCACAGGAATGTGTCCAGGTGGGGTTGGGAACCTCCTGAGAAGGAGTCCACAACCTCTCTGGGCAGTAGGTTCCAGTGTTCTGTCACCCCCACACCACAGGAGTTTCTCCTGGTGTTTAAGGGGAACATTTTGTGATCCAGCCTGTGCCCATCACCCTTTGTCCTGGCACTGGCCACCCCAGCACAAAGCCTGGCCCCAACCTCCCTCAGCCTACTGCCCTCAGTCTCTTAGTGCCCCCCAGTGTGCCCCAATGTTGGGAAACCCCAGCATTAGTAACAGGAGATAGAAACAACCTCCCTTCTCTCCTTGGCCCTGTTGCTCTGCCTCAGCCCCACCAGCCACCCCCTCACTCCCCTCGCAGCTCTGTGACTTCCCTTGGCCTGAGGAGCTGGTTTTGGCCCCCTCTCTGCAGCACTGACCTGCTGTGCTGAGGTATTTGCCTCTGTCAGTCTCAGGGAGCCCCTCCAGCACCTCCACCATCCACACCACGTTCCTCCTGCAGCTGGCGGTCACCCGCTCCAGCCCCGGGAAGCGCCGCAGCTCCTGAGGGGAGAGAGGGGCTGGCAACAAGCTGCTGGAGACTCCTACACCCCCCAGAACCACCCCCAGGGCAGCTAGAGCAGCTCTGCCAGTCCCTCTCAGGGAGAAGACCCCCAGCACTGCGAGGGTCTGACCCACCCCAGGGCCAGAGACCATCCCCTGGTACCTGGGAGCTCTGGAAGCTGCTGGTGGCCACGTTGGCAAAGAGATGGAGGCTGCGGTAGAGCAGCTGCTTCAGGGTGAGCTTCTCTCTGGCACAGTCAGGAGGAACCTGGTGAGGGAGGGGAGAACAGAGCTGCTGGGGATGGGGATGTGGAGAAGGACATGGTGCTGATAGGTTATGGGGAGCATTGAGCTTGTGGTGGGGGTACAAACCCTGCAGCTGCTCACGGGCTGTGACTGCTCTGAGGGCACAGGATCCTTGAGTGGTGGGGTGGGAAGGGCCCTGCAGAGCTGCTCCAGCCCCAGCCCCTGCTACAGCAGGTTCCCCTGGCTCAGGGGGCACAGGAATGTGTCCAGGGGGGGTTGGGAACCTCCTCAGAGGGAGCCTCCACACCCTCCCTGGGCAGCCTGGGCCAGGGCTCCCTCCCTCACCCCCACACCAGCATCTTGGGCCTCTCTCCAGCACTTCCCTGTCTCTCTGCAGCTGGGGAGCCCAGCACTGGCCCCAGGACTCCAGCTGAGGCCTCCCCAGCTCTGGCAGAGCAGAGGGGCAGCACAACCTCCCTGGCCCTGCTGCCCACACTCTCTTCATGCCCCCCAGGCTGCCATTGGCTCCTTGCCCACAAGCCCATGTTCCCTTTGCTGCCCACCAGCACTCCCACTCCACTGGCATCTCTCCAGCAGTTCTCCATCCCTCTTGATCTGGGGAGCCCAGAACTGGACACCACTGTCAACCCACCCCCAGCCTCAGCTTCACCTTCTCCTGCAGCCTCCGGAGGACATGGCCCTGTGCCTCAGTGAAGGAACACAGCCCAAGCACATCCTCCAAGCCCAAAGGTTGCTGAGGGCTCCTCTTGCTGTATTCCATGATGGAGAAGACAAGGAACTGGCAGCTCTCAGCCAGAACCCTCAGGAACCTCTCTGAGGCTTCAGCCACTCCATCCAGCGCTGCTGCAGCCCGGGACAAGGGTAACCCCACAGGGCTCTGACCGTCAGCCAGAGCCTGGCTCAGCTCAACCCCAGCTGCCAGGAGGGACAGAGCATCCCTGAGAGAATGTAGGGAGGTGCTGGTGGTTGCCAAGAAGCCCTTTGCATCCTTCACAGCCTCCTGGGCCTCTGTGTACAAGCCGCTCTTGCAGAGGTGGCGGCACCGCTCCAGGGTGAGCTCCAAGTAGCAGAAGGATTTCTGGAGGCTCGGTGGCTTCTTCACTTCTTTCTCCAGAGCTACCAACAAATGCTCCTTGAGCTGGTGGCTGAGGAAAGCCCAAGCTTGTGCCTCCTGGGCTTTGTACATGGCAGCAGCGGCTGCAGCCTGCTGAGCTGTCTGGGAGGTGAGGAAGGGGGGTCGCAGCGGCCTCAGCGCCTCGTTCTCCTCCTCCAGCAGCAGGAGGAAGCGCAGGGAGCGCAGACGGACTGAGAGGGCACCTTTGCCTTCCTCTCCCTCCTCCTCAGGCTCTGCCAAGGTGGTTGCTGCTCTCCAGAGGACAGCAAAACTCCCATAGGCAACGGCTGTGAGGTCCTTGGAGGGCACTTGGCCGGGGTGGTAGGTGAGGAGTCGTGCCCAGAGGAGCTCAGCCACCTTCTCCCAGGCCCCTCCGCTGCTCCAGCTCGCTGTGTTCTTCAGCAGATTGTAAAGGATCTTCTCCAGGTAGAGAGGAGGAGGCTGTGGCACAGCACTCAGGTAGCCCTGGCATGCTGCCTCGGCCACTGCCACCAGGCTGCTGGCGTGTGCCGGGCAGCCGCCGGGCTTGGCCATCTGCTCGACGCAGAGGCGCAGGACACGGTCACAGACGAGGCTCCTCTGGGGGGCTTTGGGGGTGTCCTCCCAGGAAAGGTGTTTCTAGGGAGAGGAGGGGGTGTCAGCATCCTGGCACCCAACTGCAGGGCTTGCCAAGGGAGGGGTCTGCCCAAGCCCACACAGACCCCAAAGCTCACCCGTAGCTTGGCGAGCAGCTCCTCTATCCCCTCCCAACCCTCCATGGTGGGGGTGAAAACTGGTCCTTTGGGCTGCTCCATCGGTGATACTGGGGAGGGAGGGGAGGGCTGGAGGCAAGGAGAGAAAGGTGAGGGTCCCCCCAGCTCCCAGTAGTCCCACAAAGCTCCCAGTCCATCCCCTCCACCATCCTCCAGCCCCACTCACCAGCTACCCCAAGACCCACAGCCCTGGTTCCCCTCTATCTGCTCTTCTGGGGGCTCACGGCCTCTCCAGTCCCACTCAAGGGCCTCCAAGTGACTCACAGACCCCCTCAGCTCCACTCCTGGGGTCTTCCAGTGCTCCCTGCTCCCATCCCAGCCCCAGCCTTCCTGGGGCCTCCTCAGGACCACTACTGCCCCCTCCTTGGAGCACCCCAGCCCTACTCCTGAGGGCTCACAGCCCCCCTAGACTCAATCGTGACCCCCCTCAGCTCCCCCCAGTCCCTCTCGGACCTTCCATTGACTCACAGACCCCCTCAGCGCCACTCCCGCCCCTCGGGACCCCCCCCATGGGCTCACAGCCCCTCACAGCCCCACTCTGGGGCCTGTACATGACCCACAGACCCCCTCAGCGCCACTCCCGCCCCTCGGGACCCCCCCCATGGGCTCACAGCCCCTCACAGCCCCACTCTGGGGCCTGTACATGACCCACAGACCCCCTCAGCGCCACTCCCGCCCCTCGGGACCCCCCCACGGGCTCACAATCCCTCACAGCCCCACTCTGGGGCCTGTACATGACCCACAGACCCCCTCAGCGCCACTCCCGCCCCTCGGGACCCCCCCCATGGGCTCACAATCCCTCACAGCCCCACTCTGGGGACTGTACATGACCCACAGACCCCCTCAGCGCCACTCCCGCCCCTCGGGACCCCCCCACGGGCTCACAGCCCCACTCTGGGGCCTGTACATGACCCACAGACGCCCTCAGCGCCACTCCCGCCCCTCGGGACCCCTCCATGGGGTCACAGCCCCTCACAGCCCCACTCTGGGGCCTGTACATGACCCCACAGACCCCCCTCAGCACCACTCCCGCCCCTCGGGACCCCCCCCCATGGGGCTCACAGCCCCTCACAGCCCCACTCTGGGGCCTGTACATGACCCACAGACCCCCTCAGCGCCACTCCCGCCCCTCGGGACCCCCCCACGGGCTCACAATCCCTCACAGCCCCCACTCTGGGGCCTGTACATGACCCACAGACCCCCCTCAGCGCCACTCCCGCCCCTCGGGACCCCCCCCACGGGCTCACAGCCCCACTCTGGGGCCTGTACATGACCCACAGACCCCCTCAGCGCCACTCCCGCCCCTCGGGACCCCCCCATGGGCTCACAGCCCCACTCTGGGGGCCTGTACATGACCCACAGACCCCCCTCAGCGCCCACTCCCCGCCCCTCGGGACCCCCCCCCATGGGCTCACAGTCCCTCACAGCCCCACTCTGGGGCCTGTACATGACCCACAGACCCCCCTCAGCGCCACTCCCCGCCCCTCGGGACCCCCCCATAGGCTCACAGCCCCACTCTGGGGGCCTGTACATGACCCACAGACCCCCTCAGCACCACTCCCGCCCCTCGGGGACCCCCCCCATGGGCTCCCAGCCCCTCACAGCCCCACTCTGGGGCCTGTACATGACCCACAGACCCCCTCAGCGCCACTCCCGCCCCTCGGGACCCCCCCATGGGGCTCACAGCCCCTCACAGCCCCACTCTGGGGCCTGTACATGACCCACAGACCCCCCCCTTCGGGCTCCCACTTCTCGTGACTCCCAGGGCCCACAGCACCCCCCCGCAGCCGAGTGAGCCCTTCCCCAGCTCCCCTTCGGGCTCTAAACCCCATTCCGGACCCCCTCACGCCCCCCTGAACCCCCCTCACGGCCCCGGCCCCGCCGCCCCCCCCCCCCCCCCCCGGCACCTCACGGGGCTCCCCTCAGCCCGGCCCGAGCGCGAGTGCCGCCGCGCGCCGCGTTCAAATGTCGGCCGCAGCCAATCAGAGCGCGGCGCGCCAGCGCGGGGCCCGCGCGGGGCACGACGGGAGTTGTAGTCCCCTGACATCACCTCCCCCCCCCACACCACCTTCCCCACTGCAATGGGGGTGCAGGAGAAGCTTCCCTGCAAAGGGAGATGGAGTGCGGGGACGTCCCCTCAAATGAGAAGCTCAAGTGGTGCGTGAGGACCCGCCTGCAATGGATATGAGTGTGCAAAGACCCCTCTGTAAAGGGGAATGGTGTGTGGTAGGACCCCCACCCTGCAATTAGGGGGAGGAAGGGGGCAGGGATCCCCTCCCTGTGATGAGAACTGGAGTGCAGAGAACCCCCCTCCAAAGGGGAATGGTGTGCAAGGACCCTCCTATGATGAGAACTGGTGTGCAAGGACCCTCCTGCTATGAGGGTGTGTGTGTGCAAAGACCCCTCTGTAAAGGGGAATGGTGTGGTAGGACCCCTACCTTGCAATTGGGGGGGAAGGGGCAGGGATCCCCTCCCTGTGATGAGAACTGGAGTGCAGAGAACCCCCTGCAAAGGGGAATGGGTGTGCAAGGACCCTCCCATGATGAGAAACTGGTGTGCAAGGACCCTCCTGCTATGAGGGTGTGTGTGTGTGCAAAGACCCCTCTGTAAAGGGGGAATGGTGTGGTAGGACCCCCTACCTTGCAATTGGGGGGGAAGGGGCAGGGATCCCCTCCCTGTGATGAGAACTGGAGTGCAGAGAACCCCCTGCAAAGGGGAATGGTGTGCAAGGACCCTCCCATGATGAGAACTGGTGTGCAAGGACCCTCCTGCTATGAGGGTGTGTGTACAAAGACCCCTCTGTAAAGGGGAATGGTGTGGTAGGACCCCCACCCTGCAATTGGGGGGGAAGGGGCAGGGATCCCCTCCCTGTGATGAGAACTGGAGTGCAGAGAACACCCTGCAAAGGGGAATGGTGTGCAAGGACCCTCCCATGATGAGAACTGGTGTGCAAGGACCCTCCTGCTATGAGGGTGTGTGTGCAAAGACCCCTCTGTAAAGGGGAATGGTGTGGTAGGACCCCCACTCTGCAATGATGGGGGTGAGCAGGGACCCCTCTGTGATAAGAAGTGGAGTGCAGAGCCCCCCATGCCATGGTGGGGTGAATGTGCAGGGTATGACCCTCATGAAATAGGGGGTGGGCACGTGGGGAACCCCTGTGCAATGGTGATTGTGCAGGAGCCCTGCACAGGGACCCTCCCCTCACAAGCAATGGGGGGGGTTCTGCAGCCCCCCTGCCTTGTACTGCTCTGGCCAGGGCTGTGGATTTGCCTCAGGAGCAGCCCTGGAGCCAAACAGCCTCTGGCTGATCCCAGAGGGATGTTTTGTCTGCTGCTGAGCAGCCTCAAGGCCACCTCGGCCTCCCCCACGGCTCCCACGGGCTGCTGGGACCCTCCTGCAAGGAGAAGTGGAGCATGAGGTGTGGGAGGAAAAGACCTGCTGGGGTGAAATAAATGTGGGGGCAGCAACGTGGCCTCGTGGGCAAGAAGCCAATGGCATCCAGGGGGGGCATAAAGAGGGTGTGGGCAGCAGGGCCAGGGACATTTTATGGTGTCTCCTCCTCCCCAGAAATGCACAGAGGGGGGGTGAGGGATCTGCAGAAACACCTTTTATTTGATGCATTTCCTTTAAAAAACAGGAGATCCCCTTCCCATGTGCTTCCCAAACCCCCACCAGTAGGTTTTGGGGGTCACAAGCCACCCAGGGTGGGGGCCACTCACCCCATTGCAGTGAGTCAGGGTGCTCCACACCCCCTCAGGGTGAAGGAGGGGGGGTGTGGAGGGGGGAGGTGTCACAGGTCAGGCTGGGGCCTCAGCAGCATCAGCCCTGTCCCTGGGGGGGTGGGGCAAACGGAGCTCAGCGTCGTGGCGACTCAGAGTGAAGAGGTGGGCCGGTGGCCAAGAGGGCCAGGGAGAGCCAGAGCTGCACAAGCACCAAACATGCTCCTGGTCCCCCATCTGGGTGGTCGCTGTCGTGAAGGACCAGCAAGCCCAGGCAGGCCAGTAAGTTGAGGGGGAGGCGGAACCAGTTGGTGACTCCCAGCCGCTCCTTTTGTGGCACCACCTGGCGCCGGAGGAAGCCCATGGCAGGGAAATAGAGGCCACAGGCCAGTTCGATGAGGAGGAAGGCGAGGAAGGACTCTGAGGGGTTCTCCTGGCCAGGGGCAGTGGAGAAACTGAGCATGAAGAGGGAGAAGAAGAGCAGGAGGACGGCGAGGGAGAGGAGGTGGGCGGGCTGCAGGTGATACCTCTTGGAGGACAGCCAGACGGTAAAGGGAGGAACCCAACATGCTGGAGGCCATGAAAGCAGAGAACACAATGCCCAGGGGAGCCCCATGAGGATCCAAGACAGGGGTCCAGAGGAAGATGAAGATGTAGATGATGCTCTCAAACAGAGCCTGGATGGTTCCCAGGAGCAGGATGCGGCGGTCGGCCCAGGAGGCGCCTCAGGCCCTCGCCGCACGTTCTGCACAGAGCTCGTTTCCTGCCGTAGTTCTCGTCCCAGTTCCTCACTGCAAACCCTCCAGACAGGCACCAGGAGGGGGATGGAAACCATAAAAGGTGCCACTGGGCCTAAAGCTAACCAGTCAGCAAAGAGCTCAGCAGCTCCTCCAGCTCCTACAGCGATGATGTTGTTCCAAAAAAGCAGCTCTGGAGAAAGTCACCGAGATCCACTCGGGGGGGAAAGTCGTGTCTGTCCACGTGCTCGTGCACATACCACTCCTCCAGAGCAGAGAACAGCAAAGCAGTGGACAACCCCCCTAAAAACCTCCCCACCACCAGCACCAGGTAATCCCTGGAGAGCTTCAACACACAGCCAAGGGCGTAAGTGGAAGCGAAGAGGACGCAGGATTTCTTCCTGCCCAAGGCATCGATGAGGGGAGGGCAAAAGGAGCCGAAGAGCACGGAGGAAGCGAAGCCACAGATGTAGAGAACAACGATCTGTCCCTCCAGGAAGCCATAGTGCTGGTAGAGCTTGTAGAGGAAAGGGCCCTGGAGCCAGTCAGCAGCCAGGGCTGGGAAGTAGACGCTGTAATAGGCTCGTTGGAAGCGGCGAAAGGCCGGGGTTGGTGTGGGGAGGAGCTGGGGGGCAGCTGGGGGAACGGCATGTGGCCACCTCCCAGAGTCAGGCTGGTGGCCAGGAGCAGGGCACAGGCGGCGTAAGAGGTGAGGAAGAGCATGGTGAGGGGTAGGCGCAGGGGCATTGCCAGGGCTGGGGGGGGTCCTGTAGAGCTCCTGGGGAGGGGAGGGGGTGGGATTGTAACAGATGTGTTTGGGGTTGGTGATAATTCCCCCCTTCCCAACCCTCAGCTCACCCCTGCAAGTGGTGTTGGCTTTGTTAGGTCCTGCTGATATCCCCACACCCCCCTGCCCCCATGGCCCCCAACCACTGGCATCACCTCAGGTCCTCTGATCCCATCCAGCCCCACCATAGAGCCCCCTGACCCCATGCAGCCTCACAGCCCCCCATAGAGTCCCCTTAACCCCTCCAGCCCCACAGCCCCCCCATAGAGCCCCCTGACCCCATCCAGCCCCACAGCCCCCCATTGAGCCCCTTGACTCCATGCAGCCCTACAAACCCCCACAGAGTCCCCTTAACCCCTCCAGCCTCATTGCCCCCCCATTGAGCCCCCTGACCCCATCCAGCCCCACTGCCCCCCATAGAGCCCTCTGACTCCATCCAGCCCCCCATAGAGCCCTCTGACCCCATCCAGCCCCACAGCCCCCCACAGAGTCCCCTTAACCCCTCCAGCCCCACTGCCCCCCATAAAGCCCTCTGACCCCATCCAGCCCCCCATTGAGCCCCCTGACCCCATGCAGCCCCAGAGCCCCCCATAGAGCTCCCTGACTCCATGCAGCCCCCCATAGAGTCCCCTGACCCCATGCAGCCCCACAGCCCCCCATAGAGTCCCCTGACCCCATGCAGCCCCACAGCCCCCCATAGAGTCCCCTGACCCCATGCAGCCCCACAGCCCCCCATAGAGCCCCCTGACCCCATACACTCCCACAACCTCCTCATTGGAGCCCCCACCCCACACGGCCCCTAAAGGCCCCTCGACCCCACACGCCCCCCAGAGGGTCCCTCGGCCCCAAACGACCCCCACAGGCCCCTCACAGAGCCCCCTCCGGCCCAACGCAGCCCCCGTAGATCTCCGTGCCCCCCGTCCCGGCCAGAGAAGCCCCACAACCCCCCCCAGCCCCCAAACCCTGCCCCGTTCCCCCTCCCGGTACCTGTCCGTCCGCCGGGAGCGCGCCGCGCGCCTCCGCGCACCCACTTCCGCTTCCGCCCCGGCTGCTGCTGCCGCTGCGGGCGCCGCCATCTTGATCCCTCGTCACGTGAGGCGGGTCGCGTCACGTGACACACACCCCCACTCCCCCTGTAACCTGGGGGGGCTGTGGGGGGTTATGGGGGGCTGTGGGGGGCTGTGGGGGGTTATGGGGGGGCTGTGGGGGGCTATGGGGGGCTGTGGGGGGGTTATGGGGGCTGTGAGGAGGCTATGGGGGGCTATGGGGGGCTGTGGGGGGGTTATGGGGGCTGTGGGGGGCTGTGGGGGGTTATGGGGGGCTGTGGGGGGTTATGGGGGGCTATGGGGGACTGTGGGGGGTTCTGGGGGGCTATGGGGGGCTGTGGGGGGTTATAGGGGGCTGTGGGGGGGTTATGTGGGGCTATAGGGGGCTGTGGGGGGTTATGGGGGGCTGTGGGGCTATAGGGGGCTGTGGGGGGTTATGGGGGGCTGTGGGGGGGTTATGGGGGGCTGTGGGGGGTTATGGGGGGCTATGGGGGACTGTGGGGGGTTCTGGGGGGCTATGGGGGGCTGTGGGGGGTTATAGGGGGCTGTGGGGGGGTTATGTGGGGCTATAGGGGGCTGTGGGGGGTTATGGGGGGCTGTGGGGCTATAGGGGGCTGTGGGGGGTTATGGGGGGCTGTGGGGGGGTTATGGGGGCTGTGAGAGGGCTTTGGGGGGGTTATGGGGGGCTGTGGGGGGGTTATGGGGTGCTGTGGGGCAGCAGTGCTTCCAAAGCCTATTACAGGGGGCTATAGGGGGCTATGGGGTGTCTGTGGGGCAGCAGTGCCTCCAGAGCCCATCACAGGGGGCTATGGGGGGGCTATAGGGTGGATATGGGGGGGCTAAAGGGGTCTGTGGGGCAGCAGTGCTTCCAGAGCCCATCCCAGGGGGCTGTGTGGGGCTGTGCTGCCTATAGCTCCCCTGAGACACAGCTATAGAGGATCTACAGGGTGTCTGTGGGGTGTCTGTGGGGTGCAGGTGCCTGTAGGGCCCTGTATCAGGTGTCTGTGGGGTGGCTGTAGAATCACAGAGGCAAAACTCCACCCAAATCCCCCTTTTCCCCTCAAAACCTCATCAAACCCCACTTTTCCCCTCAGAATCAGAAGCATTTGGGTTGTCAAAGCCCTTTGAAGCTGCTGCAGCCCCAGCTCTGCCCTCAGCCAGCCCAGCACTGACCCCTCAGCACCTCACCCCATGGCTTTGGGGTCCCTCCAGGGCTGGGCACTGCCCCAGCTCCCTGGGCAGCCTGGCACAGGGCTGACACCCCCTCTCAGGGACACAGTTGTGCCTCAGCTCCAGGCTCATGGGGCACCTCAGGTATTGGGGGGCAGCACCCCGCTTGCTCCTGTTTGCCAGCCATTCCCAGGCCTGGCTGAGCTGTTGGATGGAGTCTGTGGCACAGACCTGGGGCACATTTGGTGGGCTCTGGGGAGAGGTTGTGCCCCTGGTTGGGTGCAGGAGAGTGCCCAGCTCCTGCTCAGGGCTGGCAGCCTCGTTGGGAGCGATGAGCAGAGACCTTCTCTGGGTGGGCACCGACTGGAGCCCTTCAGCTGGCAGGAGAGGAGTGTTTGGTCATGAAGGCACCTACCTTGAGATGTAGAAAGCCAAGGAGGACAATTCCTATCACTGCAGTCATGTGAGTGACCCAACCCACAGTCCCACAGGACACTCAGCTGGCTTTTGCTGTGTGTTTGTTTCCCTTCCAGGTTTCACTCCCCTGCTGTTGCTGCCTTTTCCTGCCTGTTCAGCTGTTGAGCAGCTTCTGCCTTCTTCCATCCCTTCTGTTTGTTAAAGATGCTTCAAGACTGATTCAATAAAGATGTATCTGGTGGGTGATGAGCTTTGTGTGTCCTGCAGCAACCCCAGGGCTCATCCTTGGCTCTGGCTTCTCTGCCCATGGGACCTCACTCTGCCAAGGAGCTTGGGGGACAAACAACAGGCTCCTGGGTGCTGGGTTCCCAGTGGCAGCCCCAGAACAAAGGCAGACTGGCCACTAGAGCCCTGGCAGTGCTGTGGCTTTCTCCCCAGGGGCACCACGGGCTCTGCCAGCCCTGTACCTTGCCCTGCTTTCCCGCAGCCCTGGGAGGAAGCTCCCTTTGTTTGCTCGCCTCCAAGTGACTTTCTTTGCTTGTTCCTGCTTGGATCTGCCAGGGCAGGGAGGGGAGCACAGCAGCAGCAGCCTCTCAGGGCTGGAGCCACTTCCCTGCTGCGCTCTGTGCCTCAGTTTCCCCCCCTGTGAGCAGGCGCAGTGCCCTGAGGGAGGGCCCTGGGACCCCTCCGCCCCTCTGTGGGCTGGATTGAGCCAGCACCGGGTGCTGGGCTGGGCTCAGCCCCACGGCTCCCAGGCAGCCCCAGCTGAAGCCACACCAGGAGCTGCTGAGCTGCCTCTGGGAGGTGAGTTGCAGGACCCTTCAGCCCCAAGCCTGAAGCACCCCCCAGCACCCCAGGGCTGGCTGGAAGGACCCTGTCCTCACAGCCCCCACCCTGGGACACCCCAGGCTGTGGGGTATGGGAAGCTCTGAGACCTCCCACCCAAGGGAAGGGGTGACTGGGGCGAGCCCAGGGTCCCCCTGGAGCTGGAAGGGGAGGGGGCTCTGTTGTGTTCTCCCCCTGGGGTCTCACATTGAGCAGCTCAGGGGTCTTGGGGCCGGTGTCCTGCATGGGGAAGGCTGCAGCAAGCCTTGAGGGGCTCCACTGTCTTCTCTGGAGGCTGATGGCTCCAGGTAGAGCCACCTCCATCACCCCACTGGCCCAACCTTGCCCATGTCCTTGCTGCTGAACTTTCCCCAGGCACCACGGGGTTTACAGCGGGGTTGGGTTTACAGCCCCACGCCCAGGCTGTAAACTGAGGGTGAAGATCACCCTGGGGAGCACAGCTCTGGCTGAAGGCAGGTGAGGGTGAGTGGTGGGGTTGGGTGAAAGCAGCACAGTGCCTCTTGGGGGCTCTGGGCTCCCCCTGCCCTGTCCCCTCCCTGCCAGGAAGGAGGGAGGAAGCGGAGGCTGAGTTTGTCCCTGCCCCAAGAATAGGATCCAGGTGTCCACATTTCCTGGCTGGGTCCCCACTTGCTCAGCACAGCATCCTGCCCCGTTCCTGCCCCCACATCCTCAGCACAGGGGGTGCCAGGGTGCCCTGGGAAGGAGCCCTTGGTGCCAGCCCTTGGTGCCTTGGCGCTCATCCTCCCCCCCCAGGGATCTGGGCACAGCAGGGGCAGGGAGCAGCCAAGATCCTGCTGGCCAAGGGCCGCATCCTGCCCTGCCCTGTGCTGAGCTCAGCTGCTGCTTCAGGCTTTGCAGCTCAGATCTGTGCTTCCCTGAGTGCTGAGGCTTCCCCCTTGGACCTCTAAGGGTGAGGGGGAGAAGCAACCAGGGGCACAGGAGCTGCTGGGAGGGGGTTGATTTGGGAAGGGGCTGCAGGCCTGTGGCTGCAGCCCCTCACCTGCTGTGCCCCAGCTGCCCCAGAGCCTCCTGGCCATGGAAGTCAGCACCTCGCTGCTGGACACGGCGGCAGTGGGAGACCTGGTGCTGCTGGAGCCGCTCACCGAGGAGTCGCTGCTGCGGACGCTGCAGGAGCGCTTCAGGCGCAAGGACATCTACGTGGGCACCGGGCACGGGGCACTGGGAGCTCAGCTGGGGCTTACTGGGGCATGGGCTGGCATGGGAGTGGGGGCACTGGGATCTCAGCTGGGGCTTACTGGGGCATGGGCTGGCATGGGACTGGGGGCACTGGGAGCTGAGCTGGGGCTTACTGGGGCATGGGCTGGCATGGGAATGGGACAGGGGCTGGGGGCACTGGGATCTCAGCTGGGTCTTACTGGGGCATGGGCTGGCATGGGGCTGGGGGCACTGGGAGCTGAGCTGGGGCTTACTGGGGCATTGGCTGGCATGGGACTGGGGGCACTGGGAGCTCAGCTGGGGCTTACTGGGGCATGGGCTGGCATGGGACTGGGGGCACTGGGAGCTGAGCTGGGTCTTACTGGGGCATGGGCTGGCATGGGAGTGGGACAGGGGCTGGGGGCACTGGGATCTCAGCTGGGTCTTACTGGGGCATGGGCTGGCATGGGGCTGGGGGCACTGGGAGCTGAGCTGGGGCTTACTGGGGCATGGGCTGGCATGGGACTGGGACAGGGGCTGGGGGCACTGGGAGCTCAGCTGGGGCTTACTGGGGGATGGGCTGGCATGGGGGTGGGACACGGGGCTGAGGGCACTGGGATCTCAGCTGGGTCTTACTGGGCCAGGGGATTGTCATGGGAGTGGGATAGGGGATGGGGGCACTGGGATCTGAGCTGGGCCTTACTGGGGCATGGGCTGGCATGGGAACAGGATTGGGGGCTGGGGAGCATCTCCATCTGAGCTGGGTATTACTGGGGCATGGGCTGGCATGGGAGTGGGACAGGGGCTGGGGAGCATCTCCATTTGAGCTGCGTCTTACTGGGTCATGGGCTGGCATGGGGGTGGGACACGGGGCTGGGGGCACTGGGATCTCAGCTGGGTCTTACTGGGGCATGGGCTGGCATGGGACTGGGGGCACTGGGATCTGAGCTGGGTCTTACTGGGGCATGGACTGGCATGGGAACAGGATTGGGGGCTGGGAGCACCAGGATCTGAGCTGGGCCTTACTGGGGCATGGGCTGGTGTGGGAACAGGATTGGTGGCTGGGGAGCATCAGGATCTGAGCTGGGTCTTACTGGGGCATGGGCTGGCATGGGAGTGGGATAGGAGCTGGGCAGCACTGGGATCTGAGCTGGGCCTTACTGGGGCATGGGCTGGCATGGGAGTGGGACAGGGGATGGGGAGCATCAGGATCTGAGCTGGGTCTTACTGGGGCATGGGCTGGCATGGGAGTGGGATAGGAGCTGGGCAGCACTGGGATCTGAGCTGGGTTTACTGGGGCATGAGCTGGCATGGGAGTGGGACAGGGGATGGGGAGCATCTCCGTCTGAGCTGGGTCTTACTGGGGCATGGACTGGTATGGGAGTGGGATAGGGGATGGGGGCACTGGGATCTGAGCTGAGTCTTACTGGGCCAGGGGATTGGCATGGGAATGGGATAGGGAGCTGGGGGCGGGACACGGGGCTGGGGGCACTGGGATCTCAGCTGGGTCTTACTGGGGCATGGGCTGGCATGGGACTAGGGGCACTGGGATCTCAGCTGGGTCTTACTGGGGCATGGGCTGGCATGGGACTGGGGGCACTGGGATCTGAGCTGGGTCTTACTGGGGCATGGGCTGGCATGGGACTGGGGGCACTGGGATCTGAGCTGGGTCTTACTGGGGCATGGGCTGGCATGGGACTGGGGGCACTGGGATCTGAGCTGGGTCTTACTGGGGCATGGGCTGGCATGGGACTGGGGGCACTGGGATCTGAGCTGGGTCTTACTGGGGCATGGGCTGGCATGGGACTGGGGGCACTGGGATCTGAGCTGGGTCTTACTGGGGCATGGGCTGGCATGGGACTGGGGGCACTGGGATCTGAGCTGGGTCTTACTGGGGCATGGGCTGGCATGGGACTGGGGGCACTGGGATCTGAGCTGGGTCTTACTGGGGCATGGGCTGGCATGGGACTGGGGGCACTGGGATCTGAGCTGGGTCTTACTGGGGCATGGGCTGGCATGGGACTGGGGGCACTGGGATCTGAGCTGGGTCTTACTGGGGCATGGGCTGGCATGGGACTGGGGGCACTGGGATCTCAGCTGGGTCTTACTGGGGCATGGGCTGGCATGGGACTGGGGGCACTGGGATCTCAGCTGGGTCTTACTGGGGCATGGGCTGGCATGGGACTGGGGGCACTGGGATCTGAGCTGGGTCTTACTGGGGCATGGGCTGGCATGGGACTGGGGGCACTGGGATCTCAGCTGGGTCTTACTGGGGCATGGGCTGGCATGGGACTGGGGGCACTGGGATCTCAGCTGGGTCTTACTGGGGCATGGGCTGGCATGGGACTGGGGGCACTGGGATCTGAGCTGGGTCTTACTGGGGCATGGGCTGGCATGGGACTGGGGGCACTGGGATCTCAGCTGGGTCTTACTGGGGCATGGACTGGCATGGGACTGGGGGCACTGGGATCTCAGCTGGGTCTTACTGGGGCATGGACTGGCATGGGACTGGGGGCACTGGGATCTGAGCTGGGTCTTACTGGGGCATGGGCTGGCATGGGGGTGGGACATGGGGCTGGGGGCACTGGGATCTGAGCTGGGTCTTACTGGGGCATTGACTGGCATGGGAGTGGGATAGGGGACTGGGCAGCACTGGTATCTGAGCTGGGTCTTACTGGGGGATGGGCTGGCATGGGGGTGGGACAGGGGATGGGGGCACTGGGATCTGAGCTGGGTATTATTGGGGCATGGGCTGGCATGGGAGTGGGATAGGGGACTGGGCAGCACTGGTATCTGAGCTGGGTCTTACTGGGGGATGGGCTGGCATGGGAACAGGATTAGGGACTGGGGAGCATCAGGATCTGAGCTGGGTCTTACTGGGGCATGGGCTGGCATGGGGGAGGGACACGGGGCTGGGGGCACTGGGATCTGAGCTGGGTCTTACTGGGGCATGGACTGGCATGGGAATGGGATAGGGGGCTGGGAGCACCAGGATCTGAGCTGGGTCTTACTGGGACATGGACTGGCATGGGAACAGGATTGGGGGCTGGGAGCACCAGGATCTGAGCTGGGCCTTACTGGGGCATGGGCTGGCATGGGAACAGGATTGGGGGCTGGGGAGCATCTCCATCTGAGCTGGGTCTTACTGGGGCATAGGCTGGCATGGGAACAGGATTGGTGGCTGGGGAGCATCAGGATCTGAGCTGGGTCTTACTGGGTCATGGGCTGGCATGGGGGTGGGACAGGGGATGGGGGCACTGGGATCTGAGCTGGGTCTTACTGGGGCATGGGCTGGCATGGGAGTGGGATAGGGGATGGGGGCACTGGGATCTGAGCTGGGTCTTACTGGGGCATGGGCTGGCATGGGCTGGGGGCACTGGGAGCTGAGCTGGGTCTTACTGGGGCATGGGCTGGCATGGGCTGGGGGCACTGGGAGCTGAGCTGGGTCTTACTGGGGCATGGGCTGGCATGGGGGTGGGACATGGGGCTGGGGGCACTGGGATCTGAGCTGGATCTTACTGGGGCATGGGCTGGCATGGGCTGGGGGCACTGGGATCTGAGCTGGGTCTTACTGGGGCATGGGCTGGCATGGGAGTGGGATAGGGGATGGGGGCACTGGGATCTGAGCTGGGTCTTACTGGGGCATGGGCTGGCATGGGAGTGGGATAGGGGATGGGGGCACTGGGATCTGAGCTGGGTCTTACTGGGGCATGGGCTGGCATGGGCTGGGGGCACTGGGAGCTGAGCTGGGTCTTACTGGGGCATGGGCTGGCATGGGCTGGGGGCACTGGGAGCTGAGCTGGGTCTTACTGGGGCATGGGCTGGCATGGGGGTGGGACATGGGGCTGGGGGCACTGGGATCTGAGCTGGATCTTACTGGGGCATGGGCTGGCATGGGCTGGGGGCACTGGGAGCTGAGCTGGGTCTTACTGGGGCATGGGCTGGCATGGGACTGGGGGCACTGGGATCTCAGCTGGGTCTTACTGGGGCATGGGCTGGCATGGGACTGGGGGCACTGGGATCTCAGCTGGGTCTTACTGGGGCATGGGCTGGCATGGGACTGGGGGCACTGGGATCTCAGCTGGGTCTTACTGGGGCATGGGCTGGCATGGGACTGGGGGCACTGGGATCTGAGCTGGGTCTTACTGGGGCATGGGCTGGCATGGGCTGGGGGCACTGGGATCTCAGCTGGGTCTTACTGGGGCATGGGCTGGCATGGGACTGGGGGCACTGGGATCTCAGCTGGGTCTTACTGGGGCATGGGCTGGCATGGGACTGGGGGCACTGGGATCTCAGCTGGGTCTTACTGGGGCATTGGCTGGCATGGGACTGGGGGCACTGGGATCTCAGCTGGGTCTTACTGGGGCATGGGCTGGCATGGGACTGGGGCTGGGGGCACTGGGATCTCAGCTGGGTCTTACTGGGGCATGGGCTGGCATGGGACTGGGATAGGGAGCTGGGCAGCACTGGGATCTGAGCTGGGTCTTACTGGGGCATGGACTGGCATGGGAGTGGGACAGGGGCTGGGGGCACTGGGATCTCAGCTGGGTCTTACTGGGGCATGGGCTGGCATGGGAGTGGGATAGGGGATGGGGGCACTGGGATCTGAGCTGGGCCTTACTGGGGCATGGGCTGGCATGGGAGTGGGATAGGGGCTGGGGGCACTGGGATCTGAGCTGGGTATTACTGGGGCATGGGCTGGCATGGGAACAGGATTGGGGGCTGGGGAACACCAGGATCTGAGCTGGGCCTTACTGGGGCATGGGCTGGCATGGGAGTGGGACATGGGGCTGGGGGCACTGGGATCTGAGCTGGATCTTACTGGGGCATGGGCTGGCATGGGAGTGGGATAGGGGCTGGGGGCACTGGGATCTGAGCTGGATCTTACTGGGGCATGGGCTGGCATGGGCTGGGGGCACTGGGAGCTGAGCTGGGTCTTACTGGGGCATGGGCTGGCATGGGAACAGGATTGGGGGCTGGGGAGCATCAGGATCTGAGCTGGGTCTTACTGGGGCATGGGCTGGCATGGGAGTGGGACATGGGGCTGGGGGCACTGGGATCTGAGCTGGATCTTACTGGGGCATGGGCTGGCATGGGAGTGGGATAGGGGCTGGGGGCACTGGGATCTGAGCTGGATCTTACTGGGGCATGGGCTGGCATGGGCTGGGGGCACTGGGAGCTGAGCTGGGTCTTACTGGGGCATGGGCTGGCATGGGAACAGGATTGGGGGCTGGGGAGCATCAGGATCTGAGCTGGGTCTTACTGGGGCATGTGCTGGCATGGGAGTGGGATAGGGGGCAGTGGTGGGGGGCACCAGGACCAGGGCTCCTGGCCCTGCACCCACACTGTCCTGCTGCCCCACACTGCCCTGCTTCCCCACAGACATACATCGGGGAGGTGCTGATCTCGGTGAACCCCTACAGCCCCCTGCCCATCTACACCCCCGAGAAGGTGCAGGAGTACCACAACTGCAACTTCTTCGCCGTGAAGCCGCACATGTGAGCACGGGGAGCCGGCGCTTCCCTGCACCCTCCACAAGGCTTCAGCCCTGGGCGAGCCCGAGGGTCTGTGGGGAGGGGCCGTTAACGGGGGGCTCCGAATCCTGCCGGCCTCCTCCTAACCCCTCCTCGCCCCCAGCTACGCCATCGCCGACGATGCCTACCGCTCGCTGCGGGACCGGGACAGGGACCAGTGCATCCTCATCACCGGCGAGAGCGGCGCCGGCAAGACAGGTAGAGCCGGGGCTGCGGGGGGCTGCGGGAGCTGCGGGGGCTGCGGGGGCTGCGGGGGCTGCGGGGGCTGCGGGGGGCTGTGGGAGCTGCGGGGGCTGCGGGGGCTGCGGGGGCTGCGGGGGGATGCGGGGGGATGCGGGGGCTGCGGGGGATGCGGGGGGCTGCGGGGGGATGCGGGGGGCTGCGGGGGGCTTTGGGGGCTGTGGGAGCTGCGGGGGGCTGCGGGGGGCTTTGGGGGCTGCGGGGGATGCGGGGGCATGCGGGGGGCTGCGGGGGGCTGCGGGGGATGCGGGGGGCTGCGGGGGGCTTTGGGGGCTGTGGGAGCTGCGGGGGCTGCGGGGGCTGCGGGGGGATGCGGGGGGATGCGGGGGGCTGCGGGGGCTGCAGGGGATGCGGGAGGCTGCGGGGGGCTGCGGGAGCTGCGGGGGGCTGCGGGGGGCTGCGGGGGGCTGCGGGGGGCTGCGGGGGATGCGGGGGGCTGCGGGGGGCTTTGGGGGCTGTGGGGGGCTGCGAGGGGCTGCGGGGGGCTGCGGGGGCTGCGAGGGGCTGCGGGGGCTGCGGGGGGATGCGGGGGGATGCGGGGGGATGCGGGAGGCTGCGGGGGGATGCGGGGGCCTGCGGGGGGCTCACGGCTGGGCAGACGTGACCCCAGCACCCACCGCCCCTCGCTCGCAGAGGCCAGCAAGCTGGTGATGTCCTACGTGGCGGCGGTGTGCAGCAAAGGGGAGGAGGTGGACAAGGTGAAGGAGCAGCTCCTGCAATCCAACCCAGTGCTGGAGGGTAAGAACCCGCACCCCGCACCCCGCGCCCTCCCCCGGGGGCTCAGCGCAGCCCCCCGCCCCACACTGTAACCCCCTTTTCCTTCCCCCATCCCACACCGAAGCCTTTGGAAACGCCAAGACCGTCCGCAACGACAATTCCTCGCGATTCGTGAGTGTCCCGGGAGCCGCGGGGAGCGGGGCGGGAGCGGCCGGGGCTGCGCGGAGCCCCCCGGGGCCGGACGCGTGCGGGGCTCGGGGGAGCTGCGCCCCGCACCCTGAGCCCAGCCCCGCCCCAGGGCAAGTACATGGACGTGGAGTTTGACTTCAAAGGGGAGCCCCTGGGAGGGGTCATTAGCAACTGTGAGTATGATGAGTCCCTGGGGAGGGGGGCTGGGCTCTGCCGCCCCCCTGATAGTGACCCTGCCCCCCCACATTGACCCTGCCCCCCACACTGACCCTGCCCCCTGATAGTGACCCTGCCCCCCCACACTGACCCTGCCCCCCGACACTGCCCCCCGACACTGCCCTTGCCCCCCACACTGCCCCTGTCCCCCACACTGACCCTGCCCCCCGACACTGACCCTGCCCCCCCACACTGACCCTGCCCCCCGACACTGCCCCCTGACACTGACCCTGCCCCCCACACTGCCCCTGCCCCCCGACACTGCCCCTGCCCCCCACACTGCCCCTGCCCCCCGACACTGCCCCCCCACACTGCCCCTGCCCCCCACACTGCCCCTGTCCCCCCACACTGACCCTGCCCCCCCACACTGCCCCTGCCCCCCACATTGACCCTGCCCCCCACACTGCCCCCCACACTGCCCCTGCCCCCCACACTGATCCTGCCCCCCACACTGATCCTGCCCCCCCACACTGCCCCTGTCCCCCACACTGACCCTGCCCCCCCACACTGCCCCTGCCCCCCACATTGACCCTGCCCCCCACACTGCCCCCCACACTGCCCCTGCCCCCCACACTGCCCCTGCCCCCCACACTGATCCTGCCCCCCACACTGATCCTGCCCCCTGACACTGACCCTGCCCCCACACTGACCCTGCCCCCAAACACTGATCCTGCCCCCCACACTACCCCTGTCCCCCCACACTGATCCTGCCCTCTCACACTGACCCTGCCCCCCACACTGCCCCTGCCCCCAAACACTGATCCTGCCCCCCACACTGCCCCTGTCCCCCCACACTGATCCTGCCCCCCACACTGATCCTGCCCTCTCACACTGACCCTGCCCCCCACACTGCCCCTGCCCCCAAACACTGACCCTGCCCCCCACACTGCCCCTGTCCCCCCACACTGACCCTGCCCCCCACACTGATCCTGCCCTCTCACACTGACCCTGCCCCCCACACTGACCCTGCCCCCCACACTGCCCCTGTCCCCCCACACTGACCCTGCCCCCCGACACTGCCCCTGCCCCCCCACACTGCCCCTGCCCCCCACACTGCCCCTGCCCTCTCACACTGACCCTGCCCTCTCACACTGCCCCTGCCCCCCACACTGCCCCTGCCCTCTCACACTGCCCCTGCCCCCCACACTGACCCTGCCCCCCACACTGCCCCTGCCCCCGACCCTGCCCCTGCCCCCCCACACTGACCCTGCTCCCGACCCTGCCCCTGCCCCCCCACACTGACCCTGCCCCCCACACTGCCCCTGCCCCCCACACTGCCCCTGCCCCCCGACACTGCCCCCCGACACTGACCCTGCCCCCCACACTGCCCCTGCCCCCCACACTGACCCTGCCCCCCACACTGACCCTGCCCCCGACACTGACCCTGCCCCCCACACTGACCCTGCCCCCCACACTGCCCCTGCCCCCCACACTGACCCTGCCCCCCCACACTGACCCTGCCCCCCACACTGCCCCTGCCCCCCGACACTGCCCCCCGACACTGACCCTGCCCCCCACACTGCCCCTGCCCCCCACACTGCCCCTGCCCCCCACACTGACCCTGCCCCCGACACTGACCCTGCCCCCCACACTGCCCCTGTCCCCCACACTGATCCTGCCCCCCACACTGCCCCTGTCCCCCACACTGACCCTGCCCCCCGACACTGCCCCCCGACACTGACCCTGCCCCCCCACACTGACCCTGCCCCCCACACTGCCCCTGCCCCCCACACTGATCCTGCCCCCTGACACTGACCCTGCCCCCCCATACTGCCCCTGCCCCCCGACACTGCCCCCCGACACTGACCCTGCCCCCCCACACTGACCCTGCCCCCCCACATTGACCCTGCCCCCCACACTGCCCCTGCCCCCCACACTGACCCTGCCCCCCCACATTGACCCTGCCCCCCACACTGACCCTGCCCCCCACACTGACCCTGCCCCCCGACACTGCCCCCCGACACTGATCCTGCCCCCCACACTGCCCCTGCCCCCCCACACTGACCCTGCCCCCCACACTGATCCTGCCCCCTGACACTGCCCCTGCCCCCCACACTGCCCCTGCCCCCGACCCTGCCCCTGCCCCCCACACTGCCCCTGCCCCCCACACTGCCCCTGCCCCCCACACTGCCCCTGCCCTCTCACACTGCCCCTGCCCCCCACACTGCCCCTGCCCTCTCACACTGCCCCTGCCCCCCACACTGCCCCTGCCCCCCACACTGCCCCTGCCCCCCACACTGCCCCTGCCCCCAGACCTGCTGGAGAAGTCCCGCATCGTCCGGCACGTGAAGGGCGAGAGGAACTTCCACATCTTTTACCAGCTCCTGGCCGGGGGCTCGGCGCAACTGCTCCGTACGTTGCAGCCCCTCAGAGCCGGGGCTCAGGGTGGGCTGGGGCACTTGGAGAAGGGGGTTGCAGATGGACTGAGCTGCTGCTTCCCACCCCCTCAGAGCAGCTGAAGCTCCGCCAGGATTGCCAGCACTACGGCTACCTGAACCGGGAGAGCTCCAGCCTCCCCGGCGTGGATGATGCTGCCAACTTCCACACCATGCAGGTACAGCCAGCTGGGGCCTGGGGGGGGGGGAGGGCAGGAATCCATGAAAGCCCACCCCCCAAAATAATACTGAGGCTGGCCCCATCCCCCTGAGCTGCTCGTGCCCATCCCCAGGATGCCATGAAGGTCATTGGCTTCTCAGCTGAGGAGATGAAGGAGCTCCTGGAGGTGACGGCCGTGGTGCTCAAGCTGGGCAACGTGGAGCTGAGCAGCAGCTACCAGGCCAGTGGGATGGAGTCCTGCAGCATCGCTGAGCCACAGGGTAGGGAAGGGGATGAGCTTGGTGTGGGGGTTCCCTGCTTGGTTCCCCCCCTCACTCAGCCCTGGCACTGCTGCCTCCCCACACAGAGCTGCGGGAGATCTGTGAGCTCATCGGGCTGGACCCCAGCGTGCTGGAGCAGGCGCTGTGCTCCCGCACAGTGAAGGCACGGGATGAGATGGTGCTCACCAGCCTCAGCGTTCCCCAGGTGAGCAGAGCTGTCCCCTGCCATGGGGGTGATGCTCAGCAGCCTCCCAGGAGCTTGCCTGAGCCCCCTCTTCCCTCTCCATAGGGCTACTACGGCCGGGATGCGCTGGCCAAGAACATCTACAGCCGCCTCTTCGACTGGCTGGTGAATCGCATCAACATCAGCATCCAGGTGAGTGTGGTTGGGTCCTTCCCAGCTGGGACCCTGGACTCCCACCCCACACGGGGCCAGGACACAGCTCAGCACCCTGCTGACTCCTCAGGTGAAGCCAGGCAAGCAGAGGAAGGTGATGGGAGTCCTGGACATCTATGGCTTTGAGATCTTCCAGGTGAGTGGTGCAGGGGGAATGCTCCCAGGAGTGGTGCTGGGGAGGGGTATGGGGGGCAGCAGGTGAGATGTGGGGCAGGGCTGGGGGCTTGGGCACAACCTGCCACGTAGGAGCCTTCTCTCACAGGACAATAGCTTTGAGCAATTCATCATCAACTACTGCAATGAGAAGCTGCAGCAGATCTTCATCCTCATGACCCTGAAGGAGGAGCAGGAGGAATATGTCCGAGAGGTACCCCCTGGGCTGGGCTGGGCTGGGCTGGATGTGACCCTTCTGTGGGGAAGTGCTGGAGACAACTCTGCAGCACATCCCTCCCTCACCCCACTCCCTGCTGGGAGCAGATTCAATAGCAGGAAGGCAGGGAAGGATTCAGGATCCCTGTCCCTGTGGCCGGACATCCAGTTCCTGCCCCACATCAGCTCGGGGGGGGGATCCCTGGCTGGGGGGATCATTGTGTCTGACCCTCATCTGCTCCCAGGGCATCAAGTGGACCCCAGTGGAGTTCTTTGACAACGGCATCATCTGCAACTTGATTGAAAACGTGAGTTACCCCCTTGTGCTGAGCTTGGAGTCCCAGCACCTCCCATCACAGCTGGCGTGAGCTTGGGCTGAGCAGAGCCCTGGTTGAACGGAGCTGCTTTGTGGTGACGCTGCCCATCACGGCACAGAGCCAACGTGGCATCCTGGCCATGCTGGATGAGGAGTGCCTGAGACCTGGCGTGGTCAACGATGACACCTTCCTCACCAAGCTCAACCAACTCTTTGCCACCCATAAGCACTATGAGAGCAAAGAGACCCAGAACGCCCGGCGGGTCACGGATGCCAGTCTGCCAGCGCAATGCTTCCGCATCCACCACTACGCCGGCAAGGTCTGCCAACACCCACCAGCCCCAGCCAGGGCAGCCAGGACCCCTGGGAATGGGCACAGAGCCCCTGAACCTCCTCCCATCCCGTGCTGACTCCTCTCCTGTGCCTCAGGTGACCTACAACGTGAGGGGCTTCATTGAGAAGAACAACGACCTGCTGTTCCGTGACCTGTCACAAGCCATGTGGGCTGCTCGCCACGCGCTGCTGCGCTCCCTCTTCCCCGAAGGAGACCCCCACAAAGCGTCCCTCAAGCTGCCCCCCAGCGCAGGCTTCCAGTTCAAAGCCTCAGTGGCAACCCTGATGAAGAACCTCTACTCCAAAAACCCCAACTACATCAGGTACCGCCCCCCGAGGGGCAGCCGCAGCCCCCTGCCCTGGCACCGCCAGGACCCTCCTCCCTCCCCTCAGCCCACCGCAGCCCGTCGCTGCCCTCTGCAGGTGCATCAAACCCAACGAGACCAAAACCGCGATGCTGTTCACTCCGGAGCTGGTGCTGGCGCAGAGCCGGTACCTGGGGCTGATGGAGAACGTGCGGGTGCGACGGGCGGGTTACGCCTTCCGACAGCCCTACGGCTCCTTCCTGGAGCGGTACAAGATGCTCAGCCCCCGGACCTGGCCCCGCTGGGCCGGCGCTGACAGGTAGGGGCTGGGCAAAGGCTGTAGGTGCATGTGGTGCCCCCTACCCCGGCCTGAGGGGGCTGCAGGGCTCTGACCAGCCCCGTCTCACGCTGCGCTGCAGGGAGGGGGCTGAGGCGCTGCTGGCGGACCTGGCGTTTTCCCCCGAGGAACTGGCTTTTGGCCACACCAAGATCTTTATCCGCTCGCCACGCACCGTGAGTCCTGGGGATGGGGGTGGAGACCCTCCCTCTATGGGGCAGTTGGGCTGCTGGGGGTAGCAGGACCCTGACCTGACATGTGCCAACCCCACACGGATCCCTGAGACCTGCTGGTGGCCCCAAGCTCGTCTCGGTGGCTCTGAATCTGCCCCAGGTGACACCTCACCCCACGGCTTTGGGGTCCCTCCAGGGCTGGGCACTCCCCCAGCTCCCTGGGCAGCCTGGCACAGGGCTCACACCCCTCTCAGGGAAACAGTTCTGCCTCAGCTCCAGCCTCAACCTCCCCTGGGGCAGCTCCAGCCCCTTTCCTCTTGTCTTATTATTCATCACTCATTTGCCATCAGAAGTCCACCAAAGCCCCACTTTTTCCCTTTAAAACCACCAAATCTCCACCTTTCCCCTCAGAACTCCACCAAACCCTCACTTTCTCCCTCAAAACCCCACCAAAACTCCATTTTCCCCTCAAAACTCCACCACCACCCCCTTTTCTCTTTCAGCTCCACCAAAAACCCCACATCTTCCCTCAGAACCCCACTGAACCCCTTTTCCCTCACAAGCCCCCCAAATCTCTGCCTTTTCCCTCCAAACTCCACTTTGTTTTCCCTCAAAACCTCATCAAACCCCACTTTTCCCCTCAGAATCAGAAGCATTTGGGTTGTCAAAGCCCTTTGAAGCTGCTGCAGTCCCAGCTCTGCCCTCAGCCAGCCCAGCACTGACCCACAGCCCTCACCCCATGGTTTTGGGGTCCCTCCATGGCTGGGGGCTCCCCCAGCTCCCTGGGCAGCCTGGCACAGGGCTGACACCCCTCTCAGGGAAACAGTTCTGCCTCAGCTCCAACCTCAACCTCCCCTGGGGCAACTCCAGCCCCTTTCCTCTTGTCTTATCATTCATCACTCATTTGCCATCAGAAGTCCACCAAAGCCCCACTTTTTCCCTTTAAAACCACCAAATCTCCACCTTTCCCCTCAGAACTCCACCAAACCCTCACTTTCTCCCTCAAAACCCCACCAAAACTCCATTTTCTCCCTCAAAACTCCACCAAAACTCCATTTTCCCCTCAAAACTCCACCCCCCCCTTTTCTCTTTCAGCTCCACCCCACATCTTCCCTCAGAACCCCACTGAACCCCTTTTCCCTCACAAGCCCCCCAAACCTCTGCCTTTTCCCTCCAAACTCCACTTTGTTCTCCCTCAAAACCTCATCAACCCCCACTTTTCCCCTCAGAATCAGAAGCATTTGGGTTGTCAAAGCCCTTTGAAGCTGCTGCAGCCCCAGCTCTGCCCTCAGCCAGCCCAGCACTGACCCCTCAGCACCTCACCCCACGGCTTTGGGGTCCCTCCATGGCTGGGGGCTCCCCCAGCTCCCTGGGCAGCCTGGCACAGGGCTGACACCCCTCTCAGGGACACAGTTCAGCCTCAGCTCCAGGCTCATGGGGCACCTATTGGGGGGCAGCAGGGGAGGGCTGCCAGCACCCTGCTCACTTCTGTTTGCCAGCCATTCCCAGGCTGTTGGATGGAGTCTGTGGCACAGACCCAAAGCATGTGCCAACCCCACACGGATCCCTGAGACCTGCTGGTGGCCCCAAGCTCATCTCAGTGGCTCTGAATCTGCCCCGGGTCACACCACAGCCCCCGCAGGTGGGTCAGGGCTGGGGGTCCTGGTACTCACTCTACACTTGTCCCTGCTTGTCCCCAGCTCTTTGACCTGGAGCAGAAGCGCCAGGAGAGGGTGGCCCAGCTCGTCACCCTCATCCAGTCGAGCTTTCGGGGCTGGCGCTGCCGGACGCGGTTCAGGCTGATGCGCAAGAGCCAGATCGTCATCTCCGCCTGGTTCCGGGGCCACGCGGTGAGGAACTGCGGGGAGGAGGCTCCTCTGCCCCTGGGTGAGGTCTCCTGGCTCTCCCAACATCCCCCCACAACTCACTTCACTCTCCCCACTCCAGCAAAAGAACAGGTACAAGCAGACAAAGAGGTCTGCGCTGATCCTTCAGGCGTACGCACGGGGCTGGAAGGTGAGGGGCTGGGCAAGGGGGATGCGGGGTCGTGTGTCTGGGAAGGGCTGGGAGGGCTCCTTGTGCCCTCTCCCCATCTTTGCCTCTCTCCTGCCTCCTCCTCTCTCTCTCATTCCCTATCTGTGTTGGTGGCTCCTCACCCTGGGCTCCCCGGGCTCTCCTCACCCCCCATAGTCTCGTCGGCTCCTCCGGGAGCTGAAGCTGCAGCGTCGGCGTCACGCGGCTGCTGCCACCATCGCTGCTCACTGGCGGGGCCTCCAGGTAACACAGCCTCTGTCCTGCTGTCCAGGATGCTGTGTCCAGGGCTGTCTGTCTGTCTGCACACCCACCCTGGCTCCTGCCCACCCTGGCTCCTGCCCACCCTGTCGGGCTGGACCAGCTGCAGTCTTCGCTGGGGATGGGATGGGATGGGATGGGATGGGATGGGATGGGATGGGGTGGGATGGGATGGGATGGGATGGGATGGGGGTGGAGATGGGGTTGGGATTGGGATGAAGATGATGATGATGAGGATGGGATGGGATTGGATGGGATTGGGATGAGGATGAGGATGATGATGAGGATGGGATGGGGTTGGGATGGGATGGGATGGGGTGGGATGGGGTGGGATGGGGTGGGGATGGGATGGGATGGGATGGGATGGGATGGGATGGGGTGGGATGGGATGGGATGGGATGGGATGGGATGGGATGGGGATGGGGTGGGATGGGATGGGATGGGATGGGATGTGGATGGGATGGGATGGGATGGGATGGGATGGGGTGAGGATGGGGTGGGATGGGATGGGATGGGATGGGATGGAGAGGGAGATGTGTGTCCTTGGGGAAGGGGGCTGGGAGCAGGAGGGGGTGCTGAGGTCCTGTGTCCCCATGGCCACTGACAGCCGTCTCGGGCAGGTCCGTAGGAAGTACAGGAGGTATTTCCGTTCCACTGCCAGCAACCGCCTGGCCAACTTCATCTACCGGCAGCTGGTGAGTGGGGCTGGGGGAGAGGGGACATGGCACCTCCCCAGCCCCCCATCACTGGGGCTGGACTGGGGATCCCCCTGACTCCCCACCTTGTTATCATAGGATCAGAGAGTTATTCTGGTTGTTAAAGCTGCTGCAGCCCCAGCCCTGCCCTCACCCTGCCCAGCCCAGCACTGACCCCTCAGCACCTCACCCCACAGCTTTGGGATCCCTCCAGGGCTGGGCACTGCCCCAGCTCCCTGGGCAGCCTGGCACAGGGCTGAAACCCCTCTCAGGGAAACAGTTCTGCCTCAGCTCCAGCCTCAACCTCCCCTGGAACAACTCCAGTCTCTTTCCCCTGGTCCTATTGGGAGCAGAGACCGACCCCAGCTCCCTGCAGCCTCCTGTCAGGGAGTGTCAGAGAGGGCTCCTGTCTCCCCTCAGCCTCTTCTCCAGCCTCAACACCCCCATTCCCTCAGCCCCTCCCCAGCCCCTTGTGCTCCAGCCCCTTCCCCAGCTCTGTGCCCGGCTCTGGCCCCGCTGCAGCCCCTCAGTGTCCCTGTGGCAGTGAGTGAGGGGCCCAGCACTGACACAGCCCTGGAGCTGCAGCCTCCCCAGGGCCCAGCACAGGGGGACAATCCCTGCCCTGCTCCTGTGGCCACACTCTCTGTGACACAAGCCACGTTGCCACCCCCAGGTACGGAAGTTCCTGCTGGGGCTGCAGACGAACCTGCCACCGCTGTCGGTGATGGACAAGACGTGGCCTCCTGCACCATACAAGTTCCTGGCTGATGCCAACCAGGAGCTGAGGAGCATCTTCTGCCGCTGGAAGGTGAGAGCAGGGAGTGAGATGGGGATGTCAGTGCCAGCCAAGGGGCTTCAGCAGCACCAACTCACCCCATCCCTTGGCAGTGCAAGAAGTACCGGGATCAGCTGGCACCGCAGCGCAGGGCTCTGCTGCAGGTCAAGCTCCACGCCAGTGAGCTCTTCAAGGACAAGAAGACACTCTACTCCAAAAGGTGCCAGCGCCAGGGGGCTGCCAGGGTGGGTGGGGGAGCGTAGCAATGCTGCTGACACCCTCCATGGCCATCCCCAGCCTGCAGCAGCCCTTCCGAGGCGAGTACCTGGGGCTGACACAGAACCCCAAGTACCAGAAGCTCTATGCCGTGGCCAAGGACAAGCTGGTGATGGCTGACAGCGTGAGGAAGGTGAACAGAGCCAGTGGCAAGGTGAGTCCCTTCCTTTACAGCCCTGCTGCCATGAGAAGGTGCAGGAGGGGGATACTGACCCCCTCTCCCTGCCCACAGACGGTGCCGCGGCTGCTGCTGCTGACCACTGAGCATCTGGTGCTGGCTGAGCCCAAGGCTGCACAGCCCAAGACTGTGCTGAGCCTGAGTGACATCCACAGCGTGTCTGTCACCCGCTTCTCTGATGGCTTCCTGGCCCTGCACCTCAAGGAGGTACCTGGGGGCTTGGAGGGGGGGAATCCTGGAGGGACTGACCCACAGAATCTCACAAGGGAGGGGTGGGAATGGCCCTGCAGAGCTGCTCCAGCCCCAGCCCCTGCTCCAGCAGCTTCCCCTGGCTCAGGGGGCACAGGAATGTGTCCAGGGGGGGTTGGGAACCTCCTGAGAAGGAGCCTCCACACCCTCCCTGGGCAGCCTGGGCCAGGGCTCCCTCAGCTCAGCACCAAAGGACTTGCTCCTCCTGGGCCAGGGGCACTTGCTGTGTCCCAGCCTGTGCCCATCACCCCTTGTCCTGCCACTGGCCACCCCAGCAAGGAAATGTCACCTCAGTCTCCTGACACCCTTTAGCAGACTCACAGCATGGTGAGGGTTGGGAGGGAGCTTTAGAGCTCATCCAGCCCAACCCCCTGCAGAAGCAGCTCCCACCTAGGTCAGGTCACACAGGAACGTGTCCAGGTGGGTCTTGAAGAGCTCCAAGGAAGGAGCCTCCACTCCCTCCCTGGGCAGCCTGGTACTTCTTAAGTATTAACAAGGTGCCCCTGAGCTCAGGCTTCTGTTCCCCAGGCTGAACAGCCCCAGGGCTGCAGCCTTTCCTCATAAGGAAGATGCTCCAGTGCCCTGATCATCTCAGTGCCCTGCACTGGCCTCTGCAGCAGTTCCCTGTCCCTCTGGAGCTGGGGAGCCCAGCACTGGCCCCAGGACTCCAGCTGAGGCCTCCCCAGCTCTGGCAGAGCAGAGGGGCAGCACAACCTCCCTGGCCCTGCTGCCCACACTCTCTCCATGCCCCCCAGGCTGCCATTGGCTCCTTGCCCACCAGCCCACGTTGCTGCCCCACGTTCCCTTTGCTGCCCCCCAGCACTGCCAGGGCCCTGTCCCACAGCTGCTCTCCAGCAGCTCACCCCCAGCCTGGGCTGGTTCTGGGCTGGTTCCTCCCCAGCTGCAGGACCCTGCCCTTGGTGCCCCTCACAAGGACCCCTCCTCATTCTCTCCCCAGAGCTCCACAGTGGGGGCCAAGGGCGACTTCTTGCTCATCAGTGAGCACCTCATCGAGCTCGTCAGCCGCCTGCACCAGACCCTCATGGACACCAGCAACCAGGCTCTGCCCCTGCACATCACCGACCAGTACGGGGGGAGTGGCAAGGGGAGGGTTAACTGGGGGTGGGGTTAATAAGGGGCAGCGTGATCCGTGTGGGGGGAGCTTGAGGGCTGGGGGCTGCAGCCCCTGAGTGCACCAGCTCATTGGGCAGAAATTGGGGAGGGGTCGCAGTGTCCCAGCCCCTCCCTCTCCCCTCCCTTGCTCCTCTCCCCTCCCCAGGTTCTCCACCCGCTTCCAGAAGGGCGATGTGGCCATCACCGTGGTGGAGTCAGCCAAGGCTGGCAGCGACCTCCCCGTCTGCAAGAAGAAGGGCAGCCACAAGATGGAGGTTCTGGTGCACTGAGGGGACCCCCCGACTCACATTGAGAGCCCCCCACTTTCCCCTCCCACCCCCTACTGGCATCCCTGTCCCCTCCTGTCGTTTGTGGCTCCTTCCACCACCCAGAAGTTGCTGCAAAGCCATTAAACAAATGGTGTGGTGGTGGGTGCTCCTCGTGATGGGTGATGTGGCAGTGGGTGCCCCCC
Organism: Colius striatus; assembly: GCF_028858725.1. Taxonomy (NCBI): domain Eukaryota; kingdom Metazoa; phylum Chordata; class Aves; order Coliiformes; family Coliidae; genus Colius; species Colius striatus. The sequence goes on along the minus strand of NC_084784.1, from coordinate 1,994,412 downwards.
ATGATGGGCAAGGTCACAGTGAGTGCCCCCCATGATGGCATCATGGCATTGGGTGCCCCCCCTTACAGTCAATGTGGCAATGGGTGCCCCCCACAATGGCAATGTGGCAGTAGGTACCCCCCATGATGGGCAAGGTCACAGTGAGTGCCCCTCATGCTGGCATCATGGCATTGGGTGCCCCCCCTTACAGTCAATGTGGCAATGGGTGCCCCCCACAATGGCAATGTGGCAGTAGGTGCCCCCCATGATGGGCAAGGTCATAGTGAGTGCCCCTCATGCTGGCATCATGGCATTGGGTGCCCCCCCTTACAGTCAATGTGGCAATGGGTGCCCCCCACAATGGCAATGTGGCAGTAGGTGCCCCCCATGATGGGCAAGGTCATAGTGAGTGCCCCCTGTGATGAGCAGAGTCTCAGTGAGTGCCCCCCACAATGGCAACATGGCAGTGGGTGCCCCCCATGATGGGCAGGGTCTCAGTGGGTGCCCCCCATGATGGGCAGGATCTCAGTGAGTGCCCCCCATGATAGACAACACAGCAGTGGATGCCCCCCATGATGGGCAGGGTCTCAGTGGGTACCCCCCATGATGGCAACATGGCAGTGGGTACCCCCCATGATGGGCAGGGTCTCAGTGGGTGCCCCCCATGATGGGCAGGGTCCCAGTAGGTGCCCCCCATGATAGACAACACAGCAGTGGATGCCCCCCATGATGGGCAGGGTCTCAGTGGGTGTCCCCCATGATGGGCAGGGTCTCAGTGGGTACTCCCCATGATGAGCAGAGTCTCAGTGGGTGTCCCCCATGATGGGCAGGGTCTCAGTGGGTGCCCCCCATGATGGGCAGGGTCCCAGTGGATGCCCCCCACGATAGACAGCAGTGGATGCCCCCCATGATGGGCAGGGTCTCAGTGGATGCCCCCCATGATGGGCAGGGTCTCAGTGGGTACCCCCCATCATGAGCAGGGTCCCAGTGGATGCCCCCCATGATGAGCAGAGTCCCAGTGGATGCCCCCCACGACAGACAACACAGCAGTGGGTGCCCCCCATTGCACACAGGGCAGGGGGCTCACTGGTGCCGTGTTGCCACCGCGCTGGAGCAGGGTAGCCCTGGGGCTGGATGCCCCTGGCACACGCGGGGATGCAGCCCTCCCACTGCCCAGCTCCCGCCCCCCTCCCTCTCCTCCTGCCGCCTGTCTGCAGCCGCCGCCGGGCTCGGCAGCGATTGGAACGGCCCCAAATTGCGGCCACTTTTGCCATTAAGTGGGAAAGCGGCTCGCTCTGCCTCTGCTGCAGAGGCAATTTCAGGGTGGCTGCAGCTGGTTGGCACGTGAGGTCCCTGGCACCCGCCTGCCTGCGCTGCCCACCCCCACCTCTCCTGCCCTCCCCCCTCCTCACCCAGCTGCACCCCTGCAGCCCTCTCTGGGGTGCCACCCAGCCTCTGCTGGTGCTGCATTTGGGGACCAGAGCAGAGCAGGGGGACACAGAGGAGCTGCTGCCCAGCCCCGGTGCCACAGCTGCTGCCCAGGTCCTGTGTGACCTCTGCTAGTCCTGCAGCCCCCCAGGGCAGCGGGGTCCTGGCACAGCTCCCACTCCCCCCAACACCCCCCCACACCCCCCCCCGGCCTTTTCCCTCCCGCACTCATCAAGGGTTGTTTTCCCATCCCCACACGTCACCCGCGGTACCTTTGGGAGCTGACAAGTCCCCATCACGTCAGCATCGGCACCAGCTCTGGGTGGGCACCGGAGCATCGCCGCGCTTCGTCGTGCACGGGGCAGGGGGGCGAGGGGGAGGCGGGGAGGGGGGTGGAATGTGTGGGCACATGTGCCAGGGCACCCGGGCAGCCCGTGCATGCGGGGGGGGGCACGTGTGTGTGGATGCACGAGAGGCACACGACAGCTCCCAGGGCTTCCCCCTCCTTTCCCGCTGTGGGCTGTGTCACGTCCCAGCGCTGGGACCTTCCCTCTCCCTTCCTTCCTCCTCCTCCTCCTCCTCCTCCCCCCTCTTTTCAGGGGGTGACAGAGCCGTAAACAAACCCGCGGGCAGCCCCGGGGCACCGCAGAGCTTCGCGGCTGCGTCTCACTCGGCACCGCACAAAGTAGGGTGTTATTAATTAATTAGGCTTCGCTTTGGCCAAGCTCCGATTTAATGAACGTGGCCGGCGCTGCAGATGCTGCCCTGCCCCGGGCTGCGCTGCCGCGTGAGCTGCCGCAGCCGCCTGTTGCTCCTCCTGAAGTTGCTGCCTCTCACTTGTTGGGGTTCCCCCTCCCCCGACTTTTCCTCCCCATCTTTCATCTCTGCAGCATCCCCCCCACGGGCAAGGGTGAGGGGGCAGAGATGGGAAGAAGGATGCAGGATGGAGCCCAGGCTCCCAGGAGGCTGAGTCAGGCTGGTGCTGGTGGGGCTGATGTTGGGGTTGCAGATGGGGCTGGGGAAAGGCAGCGCTGGGGGGGTTGGGCCTGGGGCTGCTGCAGCAGGGTAGATGTGTTCCCCCCACATCAGCCAGCAGGCCAGGAGCCCCGGTGAGGGGCTGGGGGAGCTGGGCAGGGCATGTGGGCACGTGTGTGTGTGGAGTTGTGTGTGTGTGTGGATGAACACACTTGTGCATGGTGTGTGTGGTGAGAGCCCAGCAGGTCCCTGCTGTGCTGAAACACCTCCCAAAGCCCCTCTGCAGAGCAGCAGCAGCTGTGCCCGCCCGGCACAGAGCCCAGACGCCATCCCTGTGTCCCCCACACAGCTCAGATGCCGTCCCTGTGTCCCCCACACAGCTCAGACGCCGTCTCTGTGTCCCCCACACAGCTCAGACACCGTCTCTGTGTCCCCCACAGATGCCATCCCTGTATCCCCCACACAGCCCAGATGCCATCCCTGTGTCCCCCACACAGCTCAGATGCCATCCCTGTGTCCCCCACACAGCCCAGACACCATCCCTGTGTCCCCCACACACAGTCCAGATGCCATCCCTGTGTCTCCCCCAGATGCCATCCCTGTGTCCCCCACACAGCCCAGACACCATCCCTGTGTCCCCCACACAGCCCAGACACCATCCCTGTGTCCCCCCCAGATGCCATCCCTGTGTCCCCCACACACAGCTCAGATGCCATCCCTGTGTCTCCCCCAGATGCCATCCCTGTGTCCCCTACACACAGCCCAGATGCCATCCCTGTGTCCCCCACACACAGTCCAGACACCATCCCTGTGTCTCCCCCAGATGCCATCCCTGTGTCCCCTACACACAGCCCAGATGCCATCCCTGTGTCTCCCCCAGATGCCATCCCTGTGTCCCCCACACACAGTCCAGACACCATCCCTGTGTCTCCCCCAGATGCCATCCCTGTGTCCCCCCCAGATGCCATCCCTGTGTCCCCCACTCACAGCCCAGACACCATCCCTGTGTCCCCCCCAGACGCCATCCCTGTGTCCCCCACACAGCTCAGATGCCGTCCCTGTGTCCCCCCAGATGCCATCCCTGTGTCCCCCACACAGCTCAGACACCATCCCTGTGTGTCCCTTAGATGCCATCCCTGTGTCCCCCACACAGCTCAGACACCATCCCTGTGTCCCCCACACACAGTCCAGACGCCATCCCTGTGTCCCCCACACACAGTCCAGATGCCATCCCTGTGTCCCCCCCAGATGCCATCCCTGTGTCCCCCACTCACAGCCCAGACACCATCCCTGTGTCCCCCCCAGATGCCATCCCTGTGTCCCCTACACACAGCCCAGATGCCATCCCTGTGTCCCCCACACAGCCCAGATGTCATCCCTGTGTCCCCTACACACAGCTCAGACACCATCCCTGTGTCCCCCACACCAGCCCAGATGCCATCCCTGTGTCCCCCCCAGATGCCATCCCTGTGTCCCCCACTCACAGCCCAGACACCATCCCTGTGTGTCCCTTAGATGCCATCCCTGTGTCCCCTACACACAGCCCAGATGCCATCCCTGTGTCCCCCACACACAGCTCAGATGCCGTCCCTGTGTCCCCCCAGATGCCATCCCTGTGTCCCCCACACAGCCCAGATGCCATCCCTGTGTCCCCCACACCAGCCCAGACACCATCCCTGTGTGTCCCTTAGATGCCATCCCTGTGTCCCCCACACACAGCCCAGATGCCATCCCTGTGTCCCCCCAGATGCCATCCCTGTGTCCCCCACACACAGTCCAGATACCATCCCTGTGTCCCCCCCAGATGCCATCCCTGTGTCCCCCACTCACAGCCCAGACACCATCCCTGTGTCCCCCCCAGACGCCATCCCTGTGTCCCCCACACAGCTCAGATGCCGTCCCTGTGTCCCCCCAGATGCCATCCCTGTGTCCCCCACACAGCTCAGACACCATCCCTGTGTCCCCCACACACAGTCCAGACGCCATCCCTGTGTCCCCCCCAGACGCCATCCCTGTGTCCCCCACACACAGTCCAGACACTGTCACTGTGTCCCCCACACACAGCCCAGACACCATCCCTGTGTCCCCCCCAGATGCCATCCCTGTGTCCCCCACACACAGTCCAGACACCATCCCTGTGTCCCCCACACACAGTCCAGATGCCATCCCTGTGTCCCCCCCAGATGCCATCCCTATGTCCCCCACCCAGCCCAGACACCATCCCTGTGTCCCCCACACACAGCCCAGACACCATCCCTGTGTCTCCCCCAGATGCCATCCCTGTGTCCCCCACACAGCCCAGACACCATCCCTGTGTCTCCCCCAGATGCCATCCCTGTGTCCCCCACACACAGCCCAGATGCCATCCCTGTGTCCCCCACCCAGCCCAGACACCATCCCTGTGTCCCCCCTAGATGCCATCCCTGTGTCCCCTACACACAGCCCAGATGCCATCCCTGTGTCCCCCACACCAGCCCAGATGCCATCCCTGTGTCCCCCACACAGCCCAGATGCCATCCCTGTGTCCCCCACACACAGCCCAGACGCCATCCCTGTGTCCCCTACACACAGCCCAGATGCCATCCCTGTGTCCCCCACACACAGCTCAGATGCCATCCCTGTGTCCCCCACACAGCCCAGACGCCATCCCTGTGTCCCCTACACACAGCCCAGATGCCATCCCTGTGTCCCCCCCAGATGCCATCCCTGTGTCCCCCACACGTGCCACGCCGTGCCCGGGCGCGTGCGTGTCCCCCTGCTCCCTGTCCGCAGCGCCAGGAGGGGCCATGGGGGGCTGCGTGGGCACGGTGCCTCCATGCCAACCCCCTACCACAGGGCACAGCAGCGCGGTGGGGGGCTGGCAGGAGCCGGCGTGGCTGCGTGGGAGCGCTGGTGGCACGGTGTGACTCTTCGTGTGTAACGGGTGCTGGTGTCACGGTGCCTGCGTGGGCGTGAAGCTGCAGGGTGTGTGTGGGGAGGGGAAGGGGGGGTGGGTACCACCACAGCCCCCATTGGCAGCTCTCCTCTCGCCCACCCACGCAGTGCCATGGGCAGAGCCCCTTATTTAACTCGCCCAGCAGCCAGCACCCTGGTTCTTCACCTCCTGGCTGAGCCCGTGCTGAGCCCTCGGTGCAGCCTGCGGCCGCTGCCCAGCTCACCGTCGCTGCCCAGCTCACCATCGCTGCCCAGCTCACCACCGCTGCCCAGCTCACCACCGCTGCTCAGCTCACCACTGCTGCTCAGCTCACCACTGCTGACCACCTCACCACTGCTGCCCAGCTCACCACTGCTGCCCACCTCACCACCGCTGCCCAGCTCACCACCGCTGCCCAGCTCACCATCTCTGCCCAGCTCACCATCACTGCCCAGCTCACCGCTGCTGCCCAGCTCACCACTGCTGCCCAGCTCACCACCGCTGCCCAGCTCACCACTGCTGACCACCTCACCACCGCTGCCCACCTCACCACTGCTGCCCAGCTCACCACCGCTGCCCAGCTCACCACTGCTGACCACCTCACCATCACTGCCCAGCTCACCACTGCTGCCCACCTCACCATCACTGCCCAGCTCACCATCGCTGCCCACCTCACCACCGCTGCCCAGCTCACCACTGCTGACCACCTCACCACTGCTGACCACCTCACCACCGCTGCCCAGCTCACCATCTCTGCCCAGCTCACCATCTCTGCCCAGCTCACCACTGCTGCCCACCTCACCATCTCTGCCCAGCTCACCATCACTGCCCAGCTCACCGCTGCTGCCCAGCTCACCACTGCTGCCCAGCTCACCACCGCTGCCCAGCTCACCACTGCTGACCACCTCACCACCGCTGCCCACCTCACCACTGCTGCCCAGCTCACCACCGCTGCCCAGCTCACCACTGCTGACCACCTCACCATCACTGCCCAGCTCACCACTGCTGCCCACCTCACCATCACTGCCCAGCTCACCATCGCTGCCCACCTCACCACCGCTGCCCAGCTCACCACTGCTGACCACCTCACCACTGCTGACCACCTCACCACCGCTGCCCAGCTCACCATCTCTGCCCAGCTCACCATCTCTGCCCAGCTCACCACTGCTGCCCACCTCACCATCGCTGCCCAGCTCACCACCGCTGCCCAGCTCACCACCGCTGCCCAGCTCACCACCGCTGACCACCTCACCACTGCTGCCCAGCTCACCACTGCTGCCCACCTCACCACTGCTGCCCAGCTCACCACTGCTGCCCAGCTCACCATCACTGCCCAGCTCACCACCGCTGCCCAGCTCACCACTGCTGCCCAGCTCACCACCGCTGACCACCTCACCACTGCTGCCCACCTCACCATCGCTGCCCAGCTCACCACTGCATCTCCTGCTCTGCAGCCACCAGCAGTGAAGGTCGCTCTGCCCCTGCCTCTGCACCCGGTGCCACCTGAAGGCTCAGCAGGTCTGTGCCCCTGCACTACCCGGCCTCAGGGGCTTCCTGGGGTTCTTGGGGGGTTGCTGCAATCCTGTCCTTGCCTGGGAAGGATGGGAGGAGGCAGGAGGGAGGAGGAGGAAGTTGGGGAAGGTGCTGGGGAGGGCATAGGCTGGGAGGAGATGGGAGGGGTGAAGATGTTGCTTGGGAGGGCTTGGTGGGGGGGGTCTGGAAGCAAGGCTGGGGCTGGGATCTGTGTCAGTGTGTATGTGCCAGGCTGTGCATCAGGGGACATCTGTGTGTGTGCCAGGGTGTGTGTCAGTGGGATGTGTGTGTGCTGTGGCATGTGTCAAGGGGCAGACACATGTGTTTGCCAGGGGACATGTGTGTGTGCCAGGGTGTGTGTGTGCCACAGCATGGCAGGGGATGCCTGTGCCTGCCTCTGTGTGTGATCTCTGTGTGCCCACACCCGTGTGTGCACGTTTGCACAGTTGGGCTGGTATGTGGCTGCACAAATGCAGCACCAAGAGCAAGAGTGGGGGGCTCAGGACCCCTGTGGCTGCCATGGAGCCGTGTCCCCCTGCACCCCCCACCTCTGCCATGCCTCCCCCCACATTTCCCCCCTCCCCCGCCGGCTCCTGTCCCCTCCCCAGGGTGCTGCCAGCTCGCAGCATGATGGGGGGGGATTTGATGCCCCCGGGAAGCAATGGGTTCCCCCAGCCAGCCACGGGCGGGGGTCCCGCCGCTCCCAGCCCCTCCTCCTCCCGTCTCGCCGCTTTCCCTTCCCAGCGCTCCATCCCATCGCGGACTCGTCCCGGGCCACCCCACGGAGGGGCCGCTGGCTCGGGGCGGCCCCGGGGCCCCGCCGCTGACCGCCGTCCCCAGGACCCCCCGAGGATGAGGAGCCGCCCGCTGCTGGCCGCGCTGCTCGCCCTGGCGCTGCCGCTCGCCCTCGCCCGCCGCCCCCCGGCCGCCGCCCCCGCACAGGTAGAGCCGTCGGAGGGGAGCGGCGGCGGGACCCCCCCGACCTTCCCCCGGCTTTCCCCCGCCCCTCACTCACCCCGCCACGGTTCTCGTAGGGGATTCCCGTCCCGGAGCCGCTGTCCCGCAGATCCGCCTACGCCGTGCTGCTGCAGCTGCTGCGGGAGGAGGACGCGGGGGAGGGCGGGGGGACGGCGGAGGGTCGCTCCGGCCGCTCCCGCCCCGCCGCTGCCGTTCAGGCGCTCCGCTCTCTCGCAGCTCCCCCCGCGGCCGCGGCTCCGCTGAAGCGTAAGTCCCGCCCGGTCCCGGCCCCGGCCCCGGGGCCCCCGGCAGCGCTGACGCCGGCTCTCTCCGCAGGGGACATGCACGACTTCTTCGTGGGGCTCATGGGGAAGCGGGCGGCGGAGCCGGTGGGGCGAGGCGGCGGCGGCCCGGCCCCCCGCTGCTCCCCGGGGCCCTCCGCCGCCGGTGCGGCCCCGCCGGGGAAGCCGTGAGCCGAACCGGTGGGGTTGGACGGGGCGCGTCCCGCCGTCCCCACCCTCAATCACCGCCCCGGGACGAGCCCCGACCCCGGCCCCGACCCCGGCCCCGACCCCGGCCCCGGCCCCGGCCCCGGCGGCTGCGGTACCGGCTGCGGGGGCTTCCCGGTGGCTTCGCTGCCCACGGACCCCGGAGCTGTCGTGGGCCCTCGCACGCGTGTCCCTGCAGCCAACACCTCCAGCTGTGCCTGTCCGTGCACCCGTGTACATACACCTGTACGTGGACACCCCAAAACATCCACCCGCGACCGTGCGGGACACGCGCCAAAAGCTTCTCCGTGTCTTGGCTGCGTCGCGATGGGACCCGGCGAGCTCGGTGCTGCACGCCCGGGACAGCCCACGGGGACAGCCCACGGGGACAGCCCACGGGGACAGCCCACGGGGATGGGAGCCCACGGGGACGAGCCCACGGGGACGGGAGCTCACGGGGATGGGAGCTCATGGGATGGGAGCCCACGGGAGTGGATCCCATGGGGACGGGAGCCCACGGGAGGGGAGCCCACGGGGATGGGAGCTCATGGGGATGGGAGCTCATGGGGATGGGAGACCACGGGGATGGGAGCTCACGGGGATGGGAGACCACGGGGACGGGAGCCCACGGGAGGGGAGCCCACGGGGATGGGAGCTCACGGGGATGGGAGCCCACGGGGATGGGAGCCCACGGGAGTGGAGCCCACGGGAGTGGAGCCCACGGGAACGGGAGCCCACGGGGACGAGCCCACGGGGATGGGAGCCCACGGGGACGAGCCCACGGGGATGGGAGCCCACGGGGATGGGAGCCCACGGGGGGCGAGCGGGGGGACGGGACGGGGGGGTGTGTTGCGGGACGGGAACCCGCATCCTCCTGGGCTACAACGACCTGTCGCAGCTCCACGGCGGTAACCGAAGAGCCGGGGGTGCCGCTGGCGGTGGCCGAGCCCACGCTCGTCCCCTCCGGGCCGCGCGGGGCGCTGTGTCCCGCGGCGGGCGGAAGGCGGCGGCGGCGGCGTCGGGGCGGACGGAGGGCGGGTCGCGCCTTTGTGTGAGCGCAGCCGGGATGGTGCGGGGCGCCGGGCCGGTAAGGAGCCCCGCCGCCCCCCGCCCGCCCCCGCGGGACGGCCCCGCGCCCGTACCCACCCCCCCTTCCCCCCGCCGCCCCCCACGGAGCCCCCCGCTTCCCCCCGCCCGCCCACCCCGGCGCCCGTCGCTGTGCCCCGGGGGGGTCTCCCCGGGGGCGTCTCCTGCCCCCCTCCCCGCTCTCGCCGCCGCGTCCCCGTGGGTCCGTCGTTGCGCCCACCCGAGGGTCCCCCCGCAGCCCCCGTGTGTCCCGCGTGGTCGCTCCGTCCCCGCCGCCCCCTCCCCCCCACGCGCCGTGTCTCTCTGTTCTCTTGGGGCAATTTCGGGCTTTCCCGTCCCCCTCCCGTCCCACCTCCCTCCCCTCGCCTCCCCCCGCCCGCTTCTCCATCCTCCGGGTCCCCTTTTGCTTCCCACATCCCTTCTCCATCTTTTCCCTCGTGTCCTGTCCCCACGAATTGCCCAGGTCCAGGGCTTTCCCGTGCAGGTTTCTCCTCCAGAGCCTTCTCCAGCCATCCTCATCCTCCTGGCTGTGAGTGGAGTTTCCCCCTGCCCTCGTGGGCAGGGACCATCCCATCCCCCATCCCTCGCTGTCCCAGCAGCCCATCCTCGGGTCTCTTTTCCCTCTCCCTGGAGCTGGGGGAGGAGGCAACCCCATCCCCTTCGGTCACCAGCAAACTCCCGCTCTCTCTGCTGGCTTCTGGGGTCGTTGTCTCTGCCCTGGGGACAAAAAGGCAGGGATTAGGGGTAGGGGAAGTTCATCAGGTCCCCAGGTGGCCTTGGGAGCTGGCTGAGTGAGTGGGATGGGGATGGAGTGGGATGAGCTGTAAGGATGAGCTCAGTTGGGAATTGCCAGGGGACACGTGCCAGGGGTCTGGGGGCAGCCTGGGGACGGTGCACACACGGCGTGGCCAAGAGCAGCAGGGGTGAAGCTGAAGCAGGATCCCACCTGGAAACCAGCCGTTACTGTGTGGGTACGAGAGGCATCTGAAGCAAAGGACCAAAGTGGTGGTGGCTGGAGGAGACCTGGAGGTGAAGCTGAGCCTGAGGTGCAGCCCTGCAGCTGGGAGTGTGACCAGGAGCATTACTGGGAGTGTGACCAGGAGTGTTACTGGGAGTGTGACCAGGAGTGTTACTGGGAGTATGACCAGGAGTGTTACTGGGAATGTGACCAGGAGTGTTACTGGGAGTGTGACCAGGAGCGTTACTGGGAGTATGACCAGCAGTGTTACTGGGAGTGTGACCAGGAGTGTTACTGGGAATGTGACCAGGAGTGTTACTGGGAGTGTGGCCAGGAGTGTTACTGGGAGTGTGACCAGGAGTGTTACTGGGAGTGTGACCAGGAGAGTTACTGGGAGTATGACCAGGAGTGTTACTGGGAGTGTGACCAGGAGCGTTACTGGGAGTGTGACCAGGAGTGTTACTGGGAGTGTGACCAGGAGTGTTACTGGGAGTGTGACCAGGAGAGTTACTGGGAGTATGACCAGCAGTGTTACTGGGAGTGTGACCAGGAGCTTTACTGGGAATGTGACCAGGAGTGTTACTGGGAGTGTGGCCAGGAGTGTTACTGGGAATGTGACCAGGAGTGTTACTGGGAGTGTGGCCAGGAGTGTTACTGGGAGTGTGACCAGGAGAGTTACTGGGAGTATGACCAGGAGTGTTACTGGGAGTGTGACCAGGAGCGTTACTGGGAGTGTGACCAGGAGTGTTACTGGGAGTGTGACCAGGAGTGTTACTGGGAGTGTGACCAGGAGAGTTACTGGGAGTATGACCAGCAGTGTTACTGGGAGTGTGACCAGGAGCTTTACTGGGAATGTGACCAGGAGTGTTACTGGGAGTGTGGCCAGGAGTGTTACTGGGAGTGTAACCAGGAGTGTTACTGGGAGTGTAACCAGGAGTGTTACTGGGAGTGTGACCAGGAGCGTTACTGGGAGTATGACCAGGAGTGTTACTGGGAGTGTGACCAGGAGCGTTACTGGGAGTGTGACCAGAAGTGTTACTGGGAGTGTGACCAGGAGTGTTACTGGGAGTATGACCAGGAGTGTTACTGGGAGTGTGACCAGGAGCCTTACTGGGAGTGTGACCAGGAGTGTTACTGGGAGTGTGACCAGGAGTGTTACTGGGAGTGTGACCAGAAGTGTTACTGGGAATGTGACCAGGAGTGTTACTGGGAGTGTGGCCAGGAGTGTTACTGGGAGTGTGACCAGGAGAGTTACTGGGAGTATGACCAGGAGTGTTACTGGGAATGTGACCAGGAGTGTTACTGGGAGTGTGGCCAGGAGTGTTACTGGGAGTGTGACCAGGAGTGTTACTGGGAGTGTGACCAGGGGTGTTACTGGGAGTGTGGCCAGGAGTGTTACTGGGAGTGTGACCAGGAGTGTTACTGGGAGTGTGACCAGGAGTGTTACTGGGAATGTGACCAGGAGTGTTACTGGGAGTGTGGCCAGGAGTGTTACTGGGAGTGTGACCAGGAGTGTTACTGGGAGTGTGACCAGGAGTGTTACTGGGAATGTGACCAGGAGTGTTACTGGGAGTGTGGCCAGGAGTGTTACTGGGAGTGTGACCAGGAGTGTTACTGGGAGTGTGACCAGGGGTGTTACTGGGAGTGTGACCAGGAGTGTTACTGGGAGTGTGACCAGGAGCGTTACTGGGAGTATGACCAGGAGTGTTACTGGGAGTGTGACCAGGACTGTTACTGGGAGTATGACCAGGAGTGTTACTGGGAGTGTGGCCAGGAGTGTTACTGGGAGTGTGACCAGGAGTGTTACTGGGAATGTGACCAGGAGTGTTACTGGGAGTGTGACCAGGAGCGTTACTGGGAGTATGACCAGGGGTGTTACTGGGAGTGTGGCCAGGAGTGTTACTGGGAGTGTGACCAGGAGTGTTACTGGGAGTGTGACCAGGAGTGTTACTGGGAATGTGACCAGGAGTGTTACTGGGAGTGTGGCCAGGAGTGTTACTGGGAGTGTGACCAGGAGTGTTACTGGGAGTGTGACCAGGGGTGTTACTGGGAGTGTGACCAGGAGTGTTACTGGGAGTGTGACCAGGAGTGTTACTGGGAATGTGACCAGGAGTGTTACTGGGAGTGTGACCAGGAGCGTTACTGGGAGTATGACCAGGGGTGTTACTGGGAGTGTGGCCAGGAGTGTTACTGGGAGTGTGACCAGGAGTGTTACTGGGAGTGTGACCAGGAGCGTTACTGGGAGTGTGACCAGGAGTGTTACTGGGAGTGTGACCAGAAGTGTTACTGGGAGTGTGACCAGGAGTGTTACTGGGAGTGTGACCAGGAGAGTTACTGGGAGTATGACCAGCAGTGTTACTGGGAGTGTGACCAGGAGCTTTACTGGGAATGTGACCAGGAGTGTTACTGGGAGTGTGGCCAGGAGTGTTACTGGGAGTGTAACCAGGAGTGTTACTGGGAGTGTGACCAGGAGCGTTACTGGGAGTATGACCAGGAGTGTTACTGGGAGTGTGACCAGGAGCGTTACTGGGAGTGTGACCAGGAGTGTTACTGGGAGTGTGACCAGAAGTGTTACTGGGAGTGTGACCAGGAGTGTTACTGGGAGTGTGACCAGGAGTGTTACTGGGAGTGTGACCAGGAGCCTTACTGGGAGTGTGACCAGGAGTGTTACTGGGAGTGTGACCAGAAGTGTTACTGGGAGTGTGACCAGGAGTGTTACTGGGAGTGTGACCAGGGGTGTTACTGGGAGTGTGACCAGGAGTGTTACTGGGAGTGTGACCAGGGGTGTTACTGGGAGTGTGACCAGGAGTGTTACTGGGAGTGTGACCAGAAGTGTTACTGGGAGTGTGACCAGGAGTGTTACTGGGAGTGTGACCAGGGGTGTTACTGGGAGTGTGACCAGGAGTGTTACTGGGAGTGTGACCAGAAGTGTTACTGGGAGTGTGACCAGGAGTGTTACTGGGAGTGTGACCAGAAGTGTTACTGGGAGTGTGACCAGAAGTGTTACTGGGAGTGTGACCAGGAGTGTTACTGGGAGTGTGACCAGGAGCGTTACTGGGAGTGTGACCAGGAGAGTTACTGGGAGTGTGACCAGAAGTGTTACTGGGAGTGTGACCAGGAGCGTTACTGGGAGTGTGACCAGGAGTGTTACTGGGAGTGTTACCCCTGGGGAAGGGTGAGGGGGGACATCTGGGTAAGGGGCATCGGTCAGGGCTCAGTTGCAGAAGCAAGTGGAGCTGCAGGGCAGCAGGGCTTCTGTCTGTGCCAGGATGGAGCAGGGCTGCTGTCTGTGCCAGGATAGAGGAGGGCTGCTGTCTGTGCCAGGATGGAGGAGGGCTGCTGTCTGTGCCAGGATGGAGCAGGGCTGCTGTCTGTGCCAGGATAGAGGAGGGAACTCCAGGCTGTTGCTGGCAGAGGAGATGCCTTTGGATTTTGTCTGTCTGCACCTTTCCCTTTGCACACCTTCCCCGAGGAGTCGGTGGGTGAAGTCACAAGATACGTTTGGCTCAGTCTCTGTCTCAGCAGCTTCTGTCTCTGTCTCTTCTCTGTTGCTGGTCAGGGAGGTGGAAAATGTGAGCTCTGACTAGGCTGATGTCTCTTGGGTTGATAAAGTGTTCACACCTCTTGCATTTCCCTCTCCCCAGAGCCCCTTGCCCTGCCAGTTTCTGGATGCCAAGCACCTCCCGCTCACGCAGCTGGTGAATGCTTGAAGCAGCAGCTGACCAGGAGAGGGACTCTTAAGCAGCTGCTAAGATGGGCATGAGGATCAAGTTGCACAGCACCAATCACCCCAACAACCTACTGAAGGAACTCAACAAGTGCCGTCTGTCCGAGACCATGTGCGACGTCACCATCCTGGTGGGCAGCCGCTCCTTTGCTGCCCATAAGGCTGTTCTGGCCTGTGCTGCTGGCTACTTCCAGAACCTCTTTCTGAACACAGGGCTGGATGCTGCCAGGACCTACGTGGTGGATTTCATCACCCCAGCCAACTTTGAGAAGATCCTGAGCTTCGTGTACACCTCAGAGCTCTTCACAGACCTCATCAACGTGGGCGTCATCTACGAGGTGGCAGAGAGGCTGGGCATGGAGGATCTGCTCAAAGCTTGTCACTCAACCTTCCCAGACCTGGAGAACTCAGCCATCACCAAACAACCTTCCCTGTCTGTGGGTGAAGGCAGGTCAGGGCCCCTGAGCAGCAGCTCCTCGGAGCAGAGCCATCCTTTGGGTGAAATCCGGAGCGCTGGGGAACATTTTGGCCCCGAGAGGAGTTACATGTTGCATGGGGAGATGTTGCACAAGGAGGACGACAGGAGCACTGTGAGTGAAGCCAGCCAGACCCTTCCCCTCATGCATCCACAGCAGCCTCCCAAGACAGAGCAGGAGTCAGACCAAGGGCAGTTGGCTCCTGCTGCCGGCGTCGCGGCACAACCCGGCTTAGGCGCCGTCAACATCGTCGTCCAAACCGCTCCAGGCTCCTGCCAACCCTACAAGGTCCAGAGCAACGGTGACTATGGCAAGGGTGGCTTCTTTACTGCTGATCCTTCCCTGGATGCCTCCACGGGGAGCAACTCCTGTCCCAGCAACAGCGACCACTCCAAAGAGCAAGTGTTTGGGCAGATGGATGAGCTGCAGCTGGAGGATTTGGGTGAGGATGAGCTGCATTTTGAAGATGCCAGCGAAGAGCTGGGGCCATCAGAAGAAGTCATTGAGCTGAGTGATGACAGTGAGGAAGAGCTGGCCTTTGAGAACGACAGCCGGGACAGCAAGGCCATGCCCTGCCAAGTGTGTAAGAAGGTCCTGGAGCCCAACATCCAGCTGATCCGGCAGCACGCCAGGGACCACGTGGATCTGCTCACAGGGAACTGCAAAGTCTGTGAAACCCACTTCCAGGACAGGAACTCCAGGGTCACTCATGTTTTGTCCCACATTGGCATCTTCCTCTTCTCCTGTGACATGTGTGAGACCAAGTTCTTCACCCAGTGGCAGCTGAGCCTCCACCGACGAGAAGGAGTCTTTGACAACAACATCATCATCCACCCCAGCGACCCTCTGCCGGGGAAGGCAGCTGTGTTTGGGGGAGGACCAGGCTCTGAGCTGGCTTGTGCTGCCTGTGGGAAGCCCTTGGCCAAGGATTTCCACACCATCCGTAACCACATCCTGGAGCACGTCAACCTGAAGAGCCAAACGTGCGGCGTGTGCGACCAGCGGCACCTGAGCCTCTGCAGCCTGCTGTGGCACACCCTCACCCACCTGGGCGTCTCGGTCTTCTCCTGCTCCGTGTGTGCCAACAGCTTCGTGGATCGGCACCTCCTGGAGAAGCATCTGGCTGTTCACCAGAACGTGGAGGAGGCTCTTTTCAGGTGTCACTTCTGCGGGCAGAGCTTCAAGCTGGAAGCGGCGTATCGGTACCACGTTGGCCAACACAAGTGTGGTGGAGGAGGGGGTGGCTTGGAGATGCGCCCCAGCTTTGGAGACCGTCTCCAACCTCAAGGGTTGCAGAAGAGAAAGCTCCCAGAGGAGTTCCTGAGCGAAGACCTGGCTTTGCCAAACCAACCTGGCAACAGCAAGTACAGCTGTAAAGTCTGTGGCAAAAGGTTTGCCCACACCAGTGAGTTCAACTACCACCGGAGGATCCACACTGGGGAGAAACCTTACCAGTGCAAAGTGTGCCACAAGTTCTTCCGTGGCCGCTCCACCATCAAGTGCCACCTGCGGACGCACTCGGGAGCGCTGATGTACCGCTGCACTGTGTGTGGGCACTACAGCTCCACGCTCAACCTCATGAGCAAGCACATAGGGGTGCACAAAGGCAGCCTCCCCCCAGACTTCACCATCGAACAGACTTTCATGTACATCATCCACTCCAAAGATGCTGAGAAGAACACGGACAGCTGATGGGGTGAGGGCAGGGCAGAGGAGCACATGCACCCCCCCGTGGCAGAAGCTGTGGAAGCGAGAGCAAGAGGCTTTTCTTTTGTTTCAGGGTGGATGGGATCCTCCTTTTCTATCTGCCTTTTGATTTCTTTTCCCCTTGAGTTTTCAATTGGGAGGGTTTTGCTTCTCCTTTGGCTTTGCTCAGGCTGTTTTAGCTTGGTGGCATTGTACAAATGAACAGCACGTGAGCTACGTCACTGGTCCTGAGAAGTCTGTCGTGTTTACTCCCCTCTGGTCCTGTTAGAGGCCTCAGAGTTCTGTGTTTTTAGCATTTCCCCTCTAGGTTTTGAATCTAGATGAGATATATCTATTATTTTTTAACCTTTTAGCCCACTGGACTAGGCCAACCCTCAGTTTGAGCTTCACAAACTGATGCTGCTAAGATTTTTCACACCTGACCTCAGTGGAGAGGGATGGAGCCGGAGCAGGAGGCTGCTGGACTCGAAAGGAAAGGAAAACAAAGCAAAGACTCGTTCCTGGGCATCGCTGGGTTCTGCTGCTATTGCAAGGAGAGAAAAGCCCACGTCACTGAACCAGCCCCAAAGCCATCGCTGTGCCACAGGGGAGGTGAGCAGGCAGCCCAGCAGTGATGAGAGGAGGGTGATGGGCACTGGTGTGGGCAGCTCCAGGGCAGCGTGGCTCAGGACACGTGTCCTGAGGTGGCATCTGCACAGGAGGAGTGCCACCAGCTCCCTGAAGAGCCCAAGCAGCGGGACAGCCGGGATCTCTCGGAGGAGCAGGAGAAGAGGGTTCCCATTGTGAGGTTGGCAGCTCCTTGGGAGGTATTTGATGGTCCTGCCAACCTGCAGCTGGGCACCAGGAGCAGCCAACATCTCCTCAGCCAGCACAGTACATCCTTGGGCTGCCAGAAGTGCCAGCATCACCGCGGCTGCACAGCTCCCAGCAGACAAGGTGTGATGAAGCTGTTGCCTTAACTGCCAGGGAGGTACCTCTGAGGGGCACTTTTCCCTCTGCTGAAGGGATGAGCCCCGTTCCTGTGGCATGTGAGTGTTGCAGGATGCTGTTTGGTGCCATGTGAGCTCCTCCCTCTGCTGTAACTTCACCAGGAGCTGCTCTAACCCTCAGCTCAGCCTGTGCCAGGCACGGGCTGGGCACCCCCTGGCACGGCGAGCTCCTGGCTGCGCTGCTGGGGCCGGCTCTGTGCCAGCGGCGTTTCCACCACGAAGGGAAGGGATCAGGTTGTTGGTTTGGTGGTGGGCATTGTTTGTTTGCCCCTGTTATCCTGCTGTGGGGCAGAGGTGAAGAGGAACAAGCATTTGTGACGCCGCAGCGTGAGCCATGGCTGCCCTTAGGTAACTCGTTCTACCTCACAAACAGCGCTCAGGGCTTTCAAGCCACGCTCCTCGTAAATTGGCTCCTGAAGATAAGCTCTTACAAAACAAAACAACAGAAAAAACTAGTGATTTTGCAAACCCTGCCAACTCATCCCTCTCCCCCTTCCTCCCAAAGGCTCAGCCCCTGGCACAGGAGCAGCGGCGTGGGGCTGGATGCGTCCGTCGCTGAGCTCGGAGTGCCTGGGGAGGCTGGGGGTGGTGTCACTCCCCCTGTGGCCACTTCTCTCCTTGGCCTTGGCCTTGGGCAAGTCACTTCACCTCTCTGCCTCAGTTTCCTCATCTGTAAAATGAGGGTTGGTAACACTTGTGGTACCTACCTACCTCCCAGGAGTGTGGTGAAGGGTGCTGGCTCGTACCCACGAGCGCGTGGGAGATGCGAAGCGCTCGGTGAATGTCGATCTTTAGTGTCCTGGCTCCACCTTTCCCTCTTCTATCCCCCCTCTTCTGTCTCCCAGACCTGTCTTGGCTCCTTTTGCTCCTGTTCAGCCTTTCCCTAGCAAAAGCAAACCTCTCTTTAGCCCCTTCCCCCCGCAGTGCTGCAGAAGCAGCTCTGTAGCAATAGAAGTGGGGGATGGCTCAGCACCATCGTGTCTACAGAGGGCTCAGGGGACGTGGCAGCTGGGATGTGTGTGCTGAGGAGTCCCCTGGGTTGACAGAGCAGATCTCTGCATCACCCAGCTGCATCCCAGGGAGAGGGGAGCTGGTGGGTGCAGAGGTGGAAGCCTCTGCCCTTCCCTGCCATGGCTGTGGTTTGCCTGTGACGTGTTTCCACCGTGGCAGCTCCAGGTCCAGCCCCGCTGGGATGGGTGGGAAGGGACAGAAGTCAATGTTGAGCCACGTCCCTGTAGTGGTGCTGAGCCCTGGCTGAGACCTGGTGACCTTTCCCAGGCAGCTCCTTCATCCTGAGCTCGTGTCATCATCCTTGGTCACCCCATGGACCTGCAGCACCTGAGTCCACCCCCCTGCAGCCAGGTGGGGTGGGAGGAGTGGACCTTGCTGAGGAGGAACGAGAGGTTGTTGGGGGTTTGTGTTCTTTCCTCAGTCCCTCTAATATTGGCCAAGTTTGGAGCTTACCCTGGGGGATGTTAAACTAGGCTTGTCCTGGTTTTGCTGCCTGGAGCCTGGTTTCAGAGGAGGCACCAGAGCCATCACCCAACCCTGGGGCTGGCCAGGCTGGGTTGACTGGGCTGTCATGGGTTCCAGACTCTGGTTTTGGGGTACCAGCCAGCTGCCAGGCCATGGTCCATGATCTCTAGCTGCTCATGGAGCTGTGGTTAGCTTAGTGTTGTCCAGTTTAAAGAGAAACAAGGGGAATGGTGCTGTAGGGAAGTGTGGGAGTTGGTGGTGGTTCACCAGAGGCTCCTGAGGAGCTCTGTGAGTTATGGGGTTCCTTTTGGTGTCCTGGTGATCACAAGATGGGCTGGGAGATGGGAAAGGCTGTGACCTGCTCTGCTCTACTCTGAGATTGCTATGAAGGATGTGATGGGGTCAGGCTGAGGCTTGGGAGAGTCCTTAAAGCCTCAAGACCCTCCTTGAAGTTCCCAGAAGCTGTGATGAGCTTTTGGCTGGGTTGGGGCACTGCCACACAGCAGCAGCTGCAGCCCTGTATCTCACTTAAGCTGTGAAGCAAAAGCCTTTTGTGCACATAAACCAAAAAGAGAAGCTTTTACACTGAAACACTAATGGGCAAAGCAGAAGCCCACCCTTCTGGGGTGGGAAAGCAGAAGCCCACCCTGTGTTCTGCCAGTTGGTTTTGGTTGTGGGGACAGGGAGAGTGCTGGGGTCCCTGATGGTTGTGGGTCATGGAGTCTTTCCTGAGCTATAATGAATCATTCCCCCATGAAACACCCTGAGATCAGTCTGGGGGGGACACAGAGATGTTGCTGCTTCTCCTCAGAGGGTTTTGTCCCGAGAGGGTGTCAGAGACCTGAGTGTTCCTGCTGCCTCCCCTGGGAGAGCCCTCTGCAGGCTTCAGCCAGCCTCATGGCTGTGGCATCCCTGTCCCCTCAGTGGCTTGGCTGTCCCTGAGTCCAGGCAGCCTGGGCTGTGTGTGGCCTCAGAGGATGGTGTGGGCTGAAGCCCTGGGCTCATCCCAAGCTCCCACCGAGGAGCCGTGGGAAAGGAGGGAGGAGGGGACACGCAGCCAGGGCTGTGGCCACACACCCAGCTCTGTGCCAGAGGCCAGATGCCATCTGCAGCATGGAGGAGCTTGGGCTGGAAGCTCTGTGCCTGGATCTGCTCCAGCCCCAGCGCTGCCTCCAGTGAGACCTTCAGCAAACCTGCTGCCCCTGCCTGGGCTCCCCCAGGGAGCAAAGCGCTGGCAGCTCAACCTACCTCACCCAGGGCAGCCCTGAGGCTTGGCTCGTGTTTGCAAAGTGCTTTTTGGGATCCTTGGGGGAGGGTACAAGAGGGGAAAAGCTTCTCCATGATGGGGAAACCCCAACACAAAGCCTGTCCCCCTTCCAAGGCAGCGCTTCGAGACCCATCCTCCACGCCAAGCTGGGTTTGATTCTCCCTTTGTCCAAGGATCCAGGTCAGAGTCATTAAGCAGAAGAGAGTAAAACCAAGAAATGAGTTGAATTGCTGTCTAACCTTCCTTTTTTTGTTAAGTTAATAGTAGGTACTGACCTGATATTTAAGTGTTTACTATCTATTTGCTGTAAAGTTTTGTATATTTTGTAAACTTTCCCCCCTCTCCCTCCAAGCCCAGATAGTAGATGTCTACAATGGTTGTACATCAGGTTCTTTTCTACTCCATTGTTCAGCACAAAGTGTGGTTTTTATTTAGAATAATAAAATGGAAAATGTTGACCCCCCTGTGTCTCCCTGCTTTGGAAAACCTGGGGCTTCCAGAGGGTGCATGCTGGAGCTTCTGCTCCCTTCAGGACATGCAGCTCAGCCTTTGCTGGCATCCTGCTCCTGCTCTGCTGGCTTTGTGGCAAGAGACCAGGCAGTGAGGACTCATCAAAAGAGACCTGCCCAGGGAATGGACTCAGGAGTTTCTGCAGGCAGAGCCCTCGTGGAAACTCATTGGGAAGATCTCAGGGCTCATGTTTTCTTGTCCAGGCAGTGAGGACTCTTCAAAAGAGACCTGAGCTGGGAATGGACTCAGGAGCTTCTGCAGGCAGAGCCCTCGTGGAAACTGCTTGGGATGATCCCGGGGCTCATGTTTTCTTGTCCAGGCAGTGAGGACTCTTCAAAAGAGACCTGAGCTGGGAATGGACTCAGGAGTTTCTGCAGGCAGAGCCCTTGTTGGAAACTGCTTGGGATGATCCCAGGGCTCGTGTTTTCTTGTCCAGGCAGTGAGGACTTTTGCTCCAAAAGAGATCTGACCCAGGGAATGGACTCAGGAGTTACTGCAGGCAGAGCCCTCATGGAAACTGCTTGGGATGATCCCAGGGCTCATGTTTTCTTGACCAGGCAGTGAGGACTCTTGCTCCAAAAGAGACCTGAGCTGGGAATGGACTCAGGAGTTTCTGCAGGCAGAGCCCTCATGGAAACTGCTTGGGATGATCCCAGGGCTCATGTTTTCTTGTCCAGGCAGTGAGGACTCTTCAAAAGAGACCTGAGCTGGGAATGGACTCAGGAGTTTCTGCAGGCAGAGCCCTCATGGAAACTGCTTGGGATGATCCCAGGGCTCGTGTTTTCTTGTCCAGGCAGTGAGGACTCTTGCTCCAAAAGAGACCTGAGCTGGGAATGGACTCAGGAGTTTCTGCAGGCAGAGCCCTCGTGGAAACTCATTGGGAAGATCCCAGGGCTCATGTTTTCTTGTCCAGGCAGTGAGGACTCTTGCTCCAAAAGAGATCTGAGCTGGGAATGGACTCAGGAGCTTCTGCAGGTAGAGCTCTAGTGGAAACTGCTTGGGATGATCTCAGGGCTCGTGTTTTCTTGTCCAGGCAGTGAGGACTCTTGCTCCAAAAGAGATCTGACCCAGGGAATGGACTCAGGAGTTTCTGCAGGCAGAGCCCTCGTGGAAACTGCTTGGGATGATCCCAGGGCTCATGTTTTCTTGTCCAGGCAGTGAGGACTCTTCAAAAGAGACCTGAGCTGGGAATGGACTCAGGAGTTTCTGCAGGCAGAGCCCTCGTGGAAACTGCTTGGGATGATTTCAGGGCTCGTGTTTTCTTGTCCAGGCAGTGAGGACTCTTCAAAAGAGACCTGAGCTGGGAATGGACTCAGGAGTTTCTGCAGGCAGAGCCCTCGTGGAAACTGCTTGGGATGATCTCAGGGCTCGTGTTTTCTTGTCCAGGCAGTGAGGACTCTTCCTCCAAAAGAGATCTGCGCTGGGAATGGACTCAGGAGCTTCTGCAGGCAGAGCCCTCGTGGAAACTGCTTGGGATGATCCCAGGGCATGTGTTTTCTTGACCAGGCAGTGAGGACTCTTCCTCCAAAAGAGACCTGACCCAGGGAATGGACTCAGGAGCTTCTGCAGGCAGAGCCCTTGTGGAAACTGCTTGGGATGATCCCAGGGCTCATGTTTCCTTGATAAACCCTTTATCTGCTGCCAGTGCTGTTTCACTCACCCCCAGACCTTCTCTGGCTCAGAGCTGTTGTCTGGGAGCTGAGCAAATGCCACTGGGCTTTGCAGGAGCTGCTTCAGCTCTTCTCCAGCAGTGAGGCTTCCTTCTTGGGTCAGGATTCCTTGGAGGGTCTCCTTCCTTGGAGCTCTTCAAGACCCACCTGGACACATTCCTGTGTGACCTGATCTAGGTGACCCTGCTTCTGCAGGGGGGTTGGACTGGATGAGCTCTAAAGGTCCCTCCCAACCCCACCATTCTCTGATTCTAGGGTTGGGGCAACTGGCTGCTGTTGGGCACTGGCCAGTGGCCTTGCTGCTGGAGCTGTGCTGGTGGGATGGGTCACCACAGCTGAGCTGGTGCCCAGCAGCAGGCACTGGGAATTCAAGGCCTGGGCTATGCAGCTGAATTGGTTGGTTCACTTGCCCCTCAGGGATGCTGAAGGCTTTGGAGACAGACACCCAGCTGAAGAACTCACAGGGTTTTGCAATCCAGATCGTGGTGTGGGGCTGTAGGAGGCTTTGTTTGAGGCTGCTCTGGCCCTGAGGTCCATGAACAAAGCTGTAGATACAATCAGGAGCGTTGAAAAGAAGAAGTTTAAGAGGTGAAATGCCACATTTTACATGTTGAAGTAACCTGAAATGGAACATGTTGCTGTCCTGGTTATGTCACACTCATGTTATTGTGTGCTCACCTCCTGTTTCTTCCTGGGGGTATTAGTGAGGGGATGCCTGAGGGGAGATCTGGGATCAGGGGATGCCTGAGGGGAGATTTGGGATCAGGGGATGCCTGAGGGGAGATTTGGGATCACTGGATGCCTGAGGGGAGATTTGGGATCAGGGGATGCCTGAGGGGAGATCTGGGATCAGGGGATGCCTGAGGGGAGATTTGGGATCAGGGGATGCCTGAGGGGAGATCTGGGATCAGGGGATGCCTGAGGGGAGATTTGGGATCAGGGGATGCCTGAGGGGAGATTTAGGATCAGGGGATGCCTGAGGGGAGATCTGGGATCAGGGGATGCCTCAGGGGAGCTTTGGGATCAGGGGATGCTTGAGGGGAGATTTGGGATCAGGGGATACCTGAGGGGAGATTTGGGATCAGAGCACCTTGGAGCTGCCTCTGCAGTCACTGGCTGCTTTGGGGGCTGCTTGGCTTCACCCTGGAGGGTCAGAGGAACAGAGGCAGATCCTGAGGGCAGCCTCTGCAAGCCCAAGTTGTGAAACTGGGTGTAAGTAACACGATTAAGGAAGAGAGGTTGTGTTCCTTCCCTGCACAGGGTGCTGCTGTGTCTGAGGGCACTGGCATCATCCCCAGCTGCAATATTGCTGTGCAAGAGCCAGATTTGGCTTGTGCAACTCTGGGATCCCCTGGGAGGAAGGAGGGACCCCTCTGTGCACAGGAGCACTGAGGTATTCAGTGATTTACACCATCAGGACCCTTGTAAAGAGCAGAATCTGTCCCATGACAACCCAGCATCCGTGTTACCCCGCGGTCACGGCAGCCCGGGACATCCTGCTCCCACCCACTGCTCTCTGCCACCAGCATCCTGTCCTTCAATTTGCTTATGCTTGGCTTTTGCAGAAACGTGTTTCTTGAGCAGCTCAAGGCCTTTGGTAGATTTATGAACTCCCCTTCCAGTGCCTGTGGTTCCTTCACCTTCCCCTGCCAGGGCTCGACCCGCAGCGCGTGACACGGCGGAATCCGGATGCTCCAGTTCCTCACCCAGCACGTGCTGCAGCCCCTGAGCTGCTGCAGACACAGGCCCTCCTGCAGGCTCTGCTGGGCAGAGAGCCATGGGTTGGTTGGAAAAGCATGCTGCAGTTCCAGCCCTGAGCTCTCACCCTGCCCAGCCCAGCACTGACCCCTCAGCACCTCACCCCACGGCTTTGGGGTCCCTCCATGGCTGGGGGCTCCCCCAGCTCCCTGGGCAGCCTGGCACAGGGCTGACACCCCTCTCAGGGAAACAGTTCTGCCTCAGCTCCAGCCTCAACCTCCCCTGGGGCAACTTGAACTTAAGCCCAGTTCCTCTTGTCCTGGCATTCATTACATCATTTTTGCCCTCAAAACTTCACCAAAACCACATTTTTTTCCCCTCAAAACTCCTCTGAAAACTCACTTTCCTCCTCACAGCTCCCTCAGGGGAAAAGTTCTCTCTCAGCTCCAACCTCAACCTCCCCTGGGGCAACTCCAGCCCCTTTCCCCTGGTCCTATTGGGAGCAGAGACTGACCCCAGCTCCCTGCAGCCTCCTGTCAGGGAGTGTCAGAGAGGGCTCCTGTCTCCCCTCAGCCTCTTCTCCAGCCTCAACACCCCCATTCCCTCAGCCCCTCCCCAGCCCCTTGTGCTCCAGCCCCTTCCCCAGCTCTGTGCCCAGCTCTGGCCCCGCTGCAGCCCCTCAGTGTGATGGCCAAGTGGGTCGAGCTGTGGGGAGGTCAGGCAGCCCCTTCTCCTCATACCTCCTACAATGCCTGGGGCACCCCAAGGCTCTTGGCACCTCAATTTGTGCCCAGGAGCCCCCAGCCTCCCTGAGGGTCTGGGTTTCCCCTTTCTCTGGAGATGAGTGAGAAAAGGCTGTTTCCTTTCTGGAAAGCAACCACTTTGAGCTGAGCAGATCCAGGGTCACAAGGACAGTGTGTGGGAAGGTGAAGAGGGGAGGGAGCCCTGGACCTGGCTGGTTCCTCCTCCAGCTGACCCCCAGCAACAACCTCCTGGCAGGGGGTGTCAGAGAGTGCTCCTGTCTCCCCACAGCCTCCTCCAGCCTCAACTCCCCCATTCCCTCAGCCAATGGAGTCATTTGATTGATCTCTAATCACTCCTCCCCTCATTAAGCTCAGGTCCATGTCATGCTCAGCCCTCGTGGCCTTCATTTCTGTAGAATCAGCTGTTTGCTGGGCACAGGAGGGAGAAGTCTGTGTAGCAAAGGAATGAATTCCCTGCCTCCTGCTCGGGTTGGCACCATGGCAGAGTTCAGTGGGGACTGTAAGTGCCAGCTGGGAGCTGCAGGACACAACTTGTGCAAGGAAAGGATCGTGTGCCCCCAGCCCCACAGCACAGGGAGGTCCCAGGGGTTGAACTTGTGTTCAGGCTTTGGAGTAATTCACCTTTATTTCTGCAAGTCTTGCCTCTGGGGGACAGGAAATCTCTCTTTCTCACATTCTTTCTGTAGCTAAATAGGTCTGAAGGAGCAGGACATCAGAGACAGGATGCCCAGTCCCTCCCTGCACCACCTCATGTCCCCTTTGGCACCCTGCCCTGCCATCAGAGCACAGGGAGGTGGCCAGCCAAGAAGTGTTCAGAAGCAAAGTGTCTGTCTATCACCAGGAGAAACCATCTCAGCGACCTCAAGGAGTCACAGGGAGCTGCTCCTCACCCCTCCCACCCAACCACTTCACAGTGACCAGTGGGAGCATCCACCACCCTCCCCCCCACCACCGCCCACCTTAATTGGGGGGGTTGTTGTCCTTGGTGATGACTATGGAGTGCTGAGTGGTGGAGGAGGAATTGCCCCCAGCTTTCTGGCTGCTGTGGTCCTTGGGGATGTACTTGACCACGGCTGAGACGAGCTTGCTACGGAAGCTTTTGCTGAGGAAGTTGTAGAGGATGGGGTTGACCACACAGTGGAGCAGGGTGAAGCAGTCGATGATGTCGTAGAAGAAGTAGAGCAAGTGGGCAAAGGGGCAGTGGAGGATGATGTGGTTACCATCCAAGGTGAGGAGGGTGAGCATGACATGGAAGGGCAGCCAGCTGAGGAGGAACACAGCCACATAGGCATAGATGAGCAGACAATGCTTCCTGCTGTCTGGCTTGGTGCGTTTGAGGAACCTGGCGGTCAGCACGTTGCAAACGGCGATGATGGGGAAAGGGATGAGGAAGCCAACGGTGGTGGTGGCCAAGCTGACCGCCAGCGCCCACTCATCATAGGTCTCAAAGGGAGCCATGAAGATGCAGATGGGCTCCCCAGTGTTGACCAGCTGCATGTGGGTGACCTCAAGGAAGGGGATGGCAGATGCCAGCACCCAGCAGCTGGCACAGACGATGCGGCGAGCGCGGTGCTGGTGCTTACGCCAGAAGAGGGAGGAGCTGGTGAGGGACACGTAGCGGTCCACGCTGAGGCAGGTGAGGAAGAAGATGCTGGCATACATGTTGGCAAAGTAGAAGTAGTGTGTGAAACGGCAGAGGAAGCTCCCCCAGAGCCAGGTATAATCCAACATCACCTCCAGCATCCAGATGGGCAGCGAGAGCAGCACTCCCAGGTCAGCGATGGCCATGTTGATGATGTAGAGGTTGACCAAGCTCTTGTTGCCACGTGTCTGCCAGTTGACCCAGATGACAAGGAGGTTCTCCACCAAGCCCACCACGAAGATGACCAGGTAGAGGATGAAGAGGACCACTCGCTTGACGTTCTCATCCAGGCTGAACTCGCAGAAGGTGTAGGAGTAGTTCAGGAGGTGGAACAGCTCCGACAAGTTGTGGTAGTCTCCATACTTGTCCAGGAGCGTGTGTGGCTCAGGGAGGGCAGTGGTCACCTCAGCCATCCTGGCAGCTGCAAGGACAGGGATAGCAGTGAGGTGCAGCTCAGCAGCTGCATGAGACAGAGGGCTTGAAAACACCCAGAAACAGACAATCTCTCAAGTCAGATTCAGCCCTCATGGGATGCTCTAAAAGTGCCCTTCTGTATATTGCTTCTAATCCACTTTTCACTCCTACAGTGACTTCCCACATCAGCCCTCAACAGATGCCATCTCCAAGCCAGACAATAACCTCACACCCCAGACAAAACCCCAACGAGCCAATCATCCCAACCACCAGCCACACGTGCTCCCAGGTGGTGGCTGTGCCCTGTCCCAGCAGAAGCCTGGGGATGGACAGGGGTGAAGGAGAGGTGAGAGGACTCACCAGCCCCAGGGCTCAGCCACATCAGCACAACCCGGTCTGATGATCAGGGAATGCAGTGGCCTTTGGGCAGGAGCTCCCTGGGCACAGGCTCCTGCTGTCCCCTGACACCTGCAGAGCTCAGATAGTGCTGCCTGTGAGAAACCCAACCCCAGCTCTGCTTTTGCCTGCAGCACTTGGGGTGTGAGCAGGCACCTGTGCCACAAAACACACCAGTGACCACATCTCCTCAACCTCACGCCAGCAGGAAAACCCCCATTGCCCACCCAAGCCCTGGATGTGCCTTACGAACCCATCTATCCATCCCCTGGCTCTGCCCTGTCCCACAGCAGCATCTCTGGGAGCCATCAGCACTTCCAAGAAGGTGAGAAAATGATCAACATAAAGGAAATGTTGTTGACCTTCACATCCTTTTATTAGCTCAAGTGTGAGAGCTCCGAGCCCGGCACAGCTGCATCCGCACGGCGAAGATGCTGCCGACCCCATCCAGCTCCAGGCTGCTGGAGGGGCTCCCAAAACACAGGGGAGCTCCCCAGGGAGAGCTGGAGGTGTGTGCCATGCTGGTGGGGCATTTCCATGGCACCAGAGCCCGAGGAGCACCACAGACACAACCCCCCCACCAGAGCATCAGCCCTGCAGCAAACGGCCGTCCCTCACGGAGCAGAGCGAGACCCTGAGGGCTGGAGCCATCCCCAAAGCTCAGCTTTGAGCTGAGGGTCTTGAGAGAGGACAGTGGGAGGGGGATAGGGGAGAGGTGCTGGCTCACCAAAGGCTGGGCAGAGTGAGGATCCTCTGGGCTTGGCAGCTCCTGTGCCTCTGGGACGGCAGCGCTGGAGCTCGGGGTGGGCTTGTTGGAGCTTCCCGGCAGGAAATGACCATCGAGCTCTGACATCCTGAGCCAGCCCAGCACGGGGGACATCTCACTGGATATCCAGCCCCAGGGCTTGGCTCTTGTTGGATTTTGTCTCTAGGGATGGGGATGGGTGAAGGGAGGCTCCAGGCAGGTGCCAAAGCTGCGGGTGCCTGAGGATGGGCAGAGAATGGTGAGGGATGGGAAGGGTCCTGCAGAGCTGCTCCAGCCCCAGCCCCTGCTCCAGCAGCTTCCCCTGGCTCAGGGGCACAGGAACGTGTCCAGGGGGGGTTGGGAACCTCCTGAGAAGGAGCCTCCACACCCTCCCTGGGCAGCCTGGGCCAGGGCTCCCTCAGCTCAGCACCAAAGGACTTGCTCCTCCTGGGCCAGGGGCACTTGCTGTGTCCCAGCCTGTGCCCATCACCCCTTGTCCTGCCACTGGCCACCCCAGCACAAAGCCTGGCCCCATCCATCCTCCTTTAGGGGCTGAGCAGCATTGAGAAGGGCCCCTGAGCTCAGTCTCCTCTTCTCCAGACTCAACAGCCCCAGGTCCTGCAGCCTTTCCTCATCAGGAAGATGCTCCAGTGCCCTGATCATCTTGGTGTCCCTGCACTGGCCTCTGCAGCAGTTCCCTGTCCCTCTGGAGCTGGGGAGATACTTAAAAGTGTTGCTGAGGTGCCCCTGAGCTCAGGCTTCTGTTCCCCAGGCTGAACAGCCCCAGGGCTGCAGCCTTTCCTCCTCACACACATGTTCCATCCCTCAGCATCTTGCTGGCCCTGCCCTGGCCTCTCTGCAGCACTTCCCTGCCTCTCTGCAGCTGGGGAGCCCAGCACTGGCCCCAGGACTCCAGCTGAGGCCTCCCCAGCTCTGGCAGAGCACAGGGGCAGCACAACCTGCCCTGTCACTGGACAACAGAAAGGTGCCACCTCATCCTCTTGGCAAACACCTTTAAAATACTTGTAAGTGTTAATGAGATCCTCTCTCAGCCTTCTCATCTCCAGGCTGAACAGCCCCAGGTCCTGCAGCCTTTCCTCATAAAGATGCTCCATTCCCTTCAGCATCTTGGTAGCAAGGATGGAACAGGGCTCCTCAGGGCTGTCCCAGGCAGGTCCCCTCTGCTGTCCCCTCAGGACCCAGCTACTGCAGCCCCACTGGTCTTGAGAGCTGGATCTTGCCTGAATCCTCCCACAGCAATGGGCAGGAGGAAAATGTGTCCTCTGGGATGGCCTCAGCTAAGCCAGGTCTCCCCTGGGAGTCTCAGGGGGTTAGGGTGGGTCAAAGTAAACATGCCATTGAGGCTCACACAACACTGGGGTGAGCTCAGGGTTTCCTTTGAGGAGGGGGGCAAAGGACCAAAAGCTGTAACATCTCTGCCAGATCAGCACTACCCCTTGCACAGAGCTGCTGCAAGAGCTGATGGCAGATGCTTATTGCCACAGGAACAGCTCTGGCCAGGCAGCAATTAATCACCGAGCTGTGATTGCCCAGCAGTTTTACAGGGGAAGGGAGGGGGTTTGAGCCTTGCCCTGATGCTGGGGAGGGGGCTGATAGGCAGCAAATTTTGCCTCAGGCTGCAAATCCCAGAGAACAATTGCAGGAAATCTCCTTTTCGAGTGCAGACAAGACTTTGTGATCAACAATCAGCTCGGAAGGAAGGCACAGCAGGAGCAGGGAAGCACCAGGGCACTGATAAGTCGGGTCTCACAACAACAAGCCCTGCTCTGGTGACCCCTCCTGCAGGTACCCAGCCCCAGCCCTGAGGCTGCAAACAGGAACTGGGTGGCTTTGTGCTGATCTCAGGGTGTTTTGGCTCAGTTGGAAGGTCTAAAGGGCTACTCTGCTGCCCCAAGGGCTGGGGAAGGGGCTTTGCCTGCACACCTGTATGTATGGAATAGGTCAGGAATGGTCCTCAGTGAGCTTTGATTGAAGACCTGGATGCTGGTGGGGTTTGCACAGGGGCTGCTCATGCTGGGGAGGGGTGGAGAGATCCAGGAGCTGGTGCCATTGCATAGAATCATCTTGGTTGGTAAAGCCCCTGAAGCTGCTGCAGTCCCAGCCCTGCCCTCACCCTGCCCAGCACTGACCCACAGCCCTCACCCCACAGCTTTGGGGTCCCTCCAGGGCTGGGCACTGCCCCAGCTCCCTGGGCAGCCTGGCACAGGGCTCACACCCCTCTCAGGGAAACAGTTCTGCCTCAGCTCCAGCCTCAACCTCCCCTGGGGCAGCTCCAGCCCCTTTCCTCTTGTGCTGCCCCTCAGGAGCAGAGACCGACCCCCAGCTCCCTGCAGCCTCCTGTCAGGGAGTGTCAGAGAGGGCTCCTGTCTCCCCTCAGCCTCCTCTTCTCCAGCCTCAACACCCCCATTCCCTCAGCCCCTGCCCAGCCCCTTGTGCTCCAGCCCCTTCCCCAGCTCTGTGCCCAGCTCTGGCCCCGCTGCAGCCCCTCAGTGTGTTGGCCAAGTGGGTTGAGCTGTGGGGAGGTCAGGCAGCCCCTTCTCCTCATACCTCCTACAATGCCTGGGGCACCCCAAGGCTCTTGGCACCTCAATTTGTGCCCAGGAGCCCCCAGCCTCCCTGAGGGTCTGGGTTTCCCCTTTCTCTGGAGATGAGTGAGAAAAGGCTGTTTCCTTTCTGGAAAGCAACCACTTTGAGCTGAGCAGATCCAGGGTCACAAGGACAGTGTGTGGGAAGGTGAAGAGGGGAGGGAGCCCTGGACCTGGCTGGTTCCTCCTCCAGCTGCCACCCCTCTGGGGTGAAATATGGGCACCAGGTCCCTCCCAGCCCCACTGAGCAATGGGCAGCTCAGCCCCAGCATTTGCCCCTCTCCTGCCCTTCTGGGATGGTGCCAGCAGGACGTGGGCACAGGGCAGCTGCAGCCCCCTGGGCACACGTGGAGCTGAAATGGGACGTGTGGGGGCTGCTGGGGATGTCTTACTGGTTTGCTAAGCCAAGCAAAGCGTCTGAGAAAGCTTCCTTGGCTGGTGAAACAGCTCAGTGAGCTGGAACACAGCTTGCACAAGCGCTGTGCCTGCTCCCTACCTGCTGTCTCCTTCCTGCTGGAGCTCCTCACCCCCCTCCCCTTGAGCTTTGATGCAGCCTGGGGGGTGTCTCGGTCTCACGTGGGCTCAGGCTCAGTGTGTGTTGACACTGGTGGGAGCTGCTAATGCCACTCACTCTGCAGGCAAGTGCCCAACCTCAGGGACCTAACCCCCAGCTAATCATCACTAATCAGCTTTAATTAGAGGTAAGAAGGATGCAGGAGTCACGATGCAGGTGTATCATGGGCTGGTTAATGACAGCAGCTTTTCCAGCCCATCCTTTGGCAGGAGCTCTGGGAGCTGAGGCTGGCTCAGCCACGTCAAGGGCTCATTCCCAGCAGCTGCAGGTTTCTCTGTGCCAGACTCAAGAGAACGTGGACAATGGGCTGTGTGGTTGCTGGTGTGGTGCCAGGCAGGGAGTGCTGGCTGCCAGGGCTGAGCCACAGGCTGCCCATGGAGGGTTTTTGTGACCTCAGCAGCACAAGGAGGGGGATGTCAGGAGGGTGGGGGTGAGCCTTTTTTTTCTGTAGGACAAGGGGGGAATGGGCAAAAGCTGGAACACAGAAAGTTCCACTTAAACAAGGAGAAAGTCCTTTGGTGCTGAGGTGAGGGAGCCCTGGCCCAGGCAGGGTGTGGAGGCTCAGGAGGTTTCCAAACCTGTCTGGACACGTTTCTGTGGGACTTGATGGAGGAGAAGCTGCTTTAGCAAGGGGTTGGGCTGGAGCAGCTCTGCAGAGCCCTTCTCATCCCCAGCATTCAGGTCCCTGAGCAGTGAGGGTGGAGATGAGGAGCTGAGGGGCAAAACCCCACAGCCTGAGAGGGACAAACATGAGGAAGAGCCAGGATATGGTAGAGTGAGGGGTCCTGGCAGCTCCTGGCAGAGCTGGAGTGAAGCACAAGTGGCTTTGGGGACTTTTGCAAAGAGCAATTGCTCTCACCTCTTCTCAGAGAGGGAGCTGTGAGCCTGGAGAGCCCAAAGGTTCAAGTTGCACCAGGGCAGGTTTAGATTGGACATGAGGAAGAACTTTTTGACCAGGAGGGTTGTTAAGCATTGGAACAGGCTGCCCAGGGAGGTGATGGAGTCCCCAGCCCTGGAGATATTCAAAAGACATGTAGGTGAAGTACTGAGGGACATGGGTTAGTTTAGGGACAGGCCTGGCAGTGTGAAGTGAGGGGTTGGACTTGGTTGATCTTCAAGGTCTTTTTCCAGCTGCAAGGATTCTGTGATTCCATTCAGAAAGCAGAAGGTTTGAAGGAGAAAAAGCAGGTCCCTGGGCAGCAGCATCCCTCCAGCACAAGGCAGGGAGCCACAGCAGCCCCACAGCCACCAGCAGCTGTGCCAGGAGGTGCACGTTGGCCCCTGTGAGGATGAGCTGAATCCCCCCCCTGTGCAGCCCCCAGCCCCTCAAAAGGCTGTGAGGGTACAGGAGCCCCTCAAAAGGCTGTGAGGGTACAGATCATCCTGTGCCAGAGCTCAAACATCCCTGGGCACGTGGCTGCCCTGGGCACAGGCAGCGCTCATGGTCCTGCAGAGACCCTGCTGGTGCCCTGGCAAGGCAGGTTGCCCAGCACCACGGCCAGGAGGCTTCTCAGACACCTCCTCCAAGGCTGCAGTTCACTGTGGGCAGCCCCTTGCTTTGCACCAGCTTTATTGAGCACATTAACAGGGACCTTGGGGCAAGCGGGTGCCCACGGGAGCCGCGTCTGCATCCCCGGTGCCCTCAGGGGCATGAGGGCATCGCCTGGGCCGGGCTGGGCAAGAAGAAGCTGAGGATGGCATCGAGGAGCCAGGCTGGGCAGTAGCTGAGTGGCAGGAGGACGAGGCGGGCGTCCCAGCCGGGCAGGTAGCGGCTGCGGGGGCAGCGGGCGAGCAGCGCGTGTGCCATGGCGCCGGTGGCGCGGGACAGGCGGCGGCTGCTCAGGCGCTGCAGCAGGACGCTGCGTTTGGCATCTGGGTGGGCAGAGACAGGGGTCAGCCCAGCCTGGCATGGGGGTGGAGGGGTCAGCAGGGAGTGCCAGGGGGATACTTACAGGTGTCCAGGTAGTGGTGGCCGTAGGCTGCCTGGATGTCTGCTGGGAGCTGCTCCCACGCATCCCTGAAGCCCTTGGCCACGGCTGCAGGGTCAATGAGCCCCGTCTGGAAGCCGCCGGGTTCGATGATGGACACCCGCACCCCGAAGGGACGCATCTCACGCCTGGATGGGGACAAGTCAGCCCCCTGGCCTGAGCCACCATCCCAGGCTGAGCAAGGGCTGGGGGGCAACTGAGCTGTGTGGGGTGAAGGGGAACCCATGACCCCCCCCTCCCCCTCCCCACAGGCACCTCGTTGTTCGCTGGGTGTGTGCAGGGGAGCCCTGTCCTCCATCAAGGCTTTCTCAGCCCCCTGCCTGTTGTTGCACAACTGCTGCTCCAGCCATGCCCTGAGTTTCCCAACCTGATACTGACCACGTTGGCATTGCACAAGCCCCAGCTCTGCCCCACGAGCAACACAAAGCCGTGCATGGGAAAGCAGGGCAGAGACGCTTGGCACAGCTACACCTGCCAACACACACCCGTCTGAGGGACAAAGCCTGGCACTGGGGAGCACTGGGGACCACCACTGCTGTACCTGAGGCTGTCAGAGAAGGCCTCCACACCGAACTTGGAGATGCAGTACCCCCCGCCAAAGAAGGAGACGCGGCCCATGACGCTGGACACGTTGACCACCCGGCCCCGTGCCCGCCGCACCAGGGGCAGCAGGCTGAGCGTCACCTCGATCAGGCCGAGCAGGTTGACGTTCAGCACCTTGGTGAAGTCATCCTTGGTCAGCCACTCGTTAGGGCCAGTGGGGACGGAGACGCCCGCGTTGTTCACCAGCCCCCAGAGCCCTGGGGATGGGGGGGATGAAGTGAGCGGCTGCCCCGTGGGCGGGAGGGGGCCGGCAGAGGCTGAGGCCAAGGACACCGACGGGCTGTCCCGCGCCGTCCTACCTCGGTCACCCACACGCTCCCGCACCCAGGCGGCGGCGGCGGCGATGCTGCGGCTGGAGGTGACATCCAGGAGGACGGTGTGCAGGCGCGGCGAGGCGGCCGCCCGCAGCCGCTCGGCCCCTGGCTGGGTCAGGCAGGCGGCCAGCACCCGCAGCCCCCGCGCGTCCAGCTGCCGAGCCAGCAGGTTCCCGAAGCCGCTGTCGCAGCCCGTGATCAGCACGTGCTTCTCGCACAGCCCCGGCACCGTCTGGCGCTCCCGGTGCCACCGCCGCAGCAGGAGCAGCCCCAGCAGCAGCGCCGCCAGGTACAGCCACATCCTCAGCTACAGCCCCAGCAGCACTGCCAGGTACAGCCACGACCTCAGCTACAGCCCCAGCAGCTACAGCCACGACCTCAGGTACAGCCCCAGCAGCACCGCCAGGTACAGCCACGACCTCAGGTACAGCCCCAGCAGCACCAGCTACAGCCACAACCTCAGGTACAGCCCCAGCAGCTACAGCCACGACCTCAGGCACAGCCCCACTAGCACCGCCCCCAGCTACACCCACGTGCTCAGGTACAGCCCCAGCAGCTACAGCCACGACCTCAGGTACAGCCCCAGCACCACCAGCTACAGCCACAACCTCAGGTACAGCCCCAGCAGCTACAGCCACGACCTCAGGTACAGCCCCAGCACCACCAGCTACAGCCACGACCTCAGGTATAGCCCCAGCACCACCAGTTACAGCCACGACCTCAGGTACAGCAGCACCAGCTACAGCCACGACCTCAGGTACAGCCCCACCAGCTACAGCCACAACCTCAGGTACAGCCTCAGCAGCACCAGCTACAGCCACGACCTCAGGTACAGCCCCAGCACCACCAGCTACAGCCACGTCCTCAGGAATAGCCTCACCAGCACCACCAGCTACAGCCACGTCCTCAGGTACAGCCCCAGCAGCACCACCAGCTACAGCCACGACCTCAGGTACAGCACCCCCAGCTACAGCCACGTCCTCAGGCACAGCCCCAGCAGCACCCCCAGCTACAGCCACATCCCCAGGCACAGCCCCACGCCGCAGCTCTGTGCCAGCCTCCCGTGAGCTCCTTGTTGATGCCGTATATATAGGGGCCGGTGCAGAGGAGCAGCCCCAGCCCGAGCCCTGGGCATTGCTGGGTGCCAGGCTCGCTCTGGGCCACGCTGCAGGAGACGTGGGGGGATTGCAGCAGCACCTGCAGGAAGTTTCACATGCTCAGCTGCAATCGGTGGCTTTGCCTCGCGGGGATCCCTGTGCCTGGAGCTCTGCCTCGGCCTTTGATGGCTGTTTGTGCTGGCAGGGTGGATGCAGCTGCCCCACGGAGCT
The DNA here is from genome assembly GCF_028858725.1 of Colius striatus. Taxonomy (NCBI): domain Eukaryota; kingdom Metazoa; phylum Chordata; class Aves; order Coliiformes; family Coliidae; genus Colius; species Colius striatus. The sequence continues at coordinate 1,959,200 of NC_084784.1, read as the reverse complement.
GCTCTTGGCTGAGCTCCCCAGCACTCAGCCCCAGGACTCTCCCTCTTGCCAGCTGTGCTGTGCCTCCCCAGCTTTGGTTTTGGTGAGGGATGGCAGCTTTGTCTCCTCACCACGGGATGGATCCTGCTGAGGAGGTGGCAAAGCTTCTGGTGTGAGCTTGGACGAGGGCAAAGGGGTGTCCTGGCCCCAGCAATGCCCACGCTGGGTTTACTGGAGCAGGGCAGCCTTCCCTGACTGGGCTCTGCAGGGTCTGTGGACCCTCACACAGAGGCTGTGCACTGCTCAGGGTGCCCAAGGGGCACAGAGGAGGAGGAGTGCGAATGACTTGAGCAGAGGCTGCCCAACCCTGTGGCCAGAGGGTTTGTACAGGTCTGGGTTTTATTCATGGGCACATGCTCAGGTGAGGGCAGCTCTTGCACCGGTGGGACTGGGCTCTGCACAGCGCAGGCGCTCGGGGCAGCGTCACACACCCCGGGAGCTGCTGCAGCACAGCCCAGCCTGTGGCCACGCTGGCACAGGAGCAGGGACACAGCAGCGGTGCCACAACCCCAGCTGAGGCTGAAAACAAGCCCTTGCAGGCAGGAGAAGGAGTTGTCTTTATTCAGAAGCAAAGCAGCCAGCAGCAGAGCACAGTGGGTGCGAGACCTGCACCCAGCTGGGAATTCAGGAGCCTGTTGCCACGGGCTCGGCTGCAGGAGACACCACGTCCCGCTCTGCGCTGACAGCACCTGGGCTGCTGCTCTCCAGCCTATGCTGCCACCCTGCCTTAGGCTTTCTGGCCAGGCTTGGGGTAGAAACACCTGTAGAAAGTGTCAGTGAAGGCTGTAGGCAGGTAGCTGAGGGGGATGTAGAGCAGCTTGGCGTCCCAGCCGGCGGAGTAGCGGCTGCGGGGGTGGCGGCTGGTCAGCGCGTGCTCCATGCAGTCCGTCACCAGCGTCAGGTCGGATTTGCAGGTCTTCTGCAGCTTTTCAACTGCTTCCATGGCTGTGGAGGCAGAACACGGCTGGTCAGGCTGCTGGCTTTAGACCCTCGAGGCCAAAACAGCCCAAGAGCTCAGTGGGATGATGGGGGGTGGTGGGACACCCCAGTGTCCTGGGGATGTGCTTTGGGGCAGGAGGGAACCGGCATCGCTTGAGCTTTGGGTGAGGTTCTCACACTTCTTGCAGTAATTGTCCCCGTAAGCCAGTTTGATTTCTTCTGGGACCTTCTCCCAGAGGGAAAGGAACTGTTTCTGCAGGTTCTCACAGCTGGTGACTGCTGTCTTGAAGTAGCCTGGCTCGATCACGCTGACCTTCACCCCAAAGTGCTCCATCTCAAGCCTGGAAGGGATCAGACCCTGTGGGACACGGCAGCAGCACCCAGGGGCTGCGTGTGGGCAGCGCCTCTCACACAGCAGCCTCGTGCCCAAGGTTTGGCAGGGAGCCTCAGCAGCCCCTGGTGTGTGTCCAACGTGGCACGTGAGCAAATCTCTGTGGAGTCTGGGTGTGGAGGGGCCAAAGCAAAGAGACCACGGGGACATTGCCCGCAGCACCCGGCTCGAGGGTAAAGTCCCACAGGAGAGGCTCAGTGCTGGCTGAGGCTCAGTGCCAGGGAGGCAGCACCAACCAGCACAGCCACAGCCTCCCTGCCACTGCAAACTCACCAGACAGGGAAGTGAAATCAAAGCTCTGGCAAGCTCTTTGCTTCCCCTCAGCCGCCTCTGCAAGAGCTAGGCTGAAAGTGGAAGAGCTGCCAGTACCAGGCGAAGGTTCTCCCAGGCAAGAGATGACTCTGTGGGACCCAGGTCCTCGTGGCTGTGACAGAAAGCATCCTGATATCTGGGCCACAGCTTAAGCACCCCCACAGCCCCTCCTGTCGTGCCTCAGCAGCAGCTCGATGAACTTTGCACGCTGGCTCACGGTTGCACGAGGAAAGTTCAGCAGATGGAGGCTCTGCCAGCCAAAGCCTGCAAAAGCAAACTGGGGAAGTGAGAGCGGTGGCTGCTGCGCTGGACTAACCTGAGGCTGTCAGAGAAGGCCTCCACACCGAACTTGGAGATGCAGTACCCCCCGCCAAAGAAGGAGACGCGGCCCATGACGCTGGACACGTTGACCACCCGGCCCCGTGCCCGCCGCACCAGGGGCAGCAGGCTCAGCGTCACCTCGATCAGGCCGAGCAGGTTGACGTTCAGCACCTTGGTGAAGTCATCCTTGGTCAGCCACTCGTTAGGGCCAGTGGGGACGGAGACGCCCGCGTTGTTCACCAGCCCCCAGAGCCCTGGGGATGGGGGGGATGAAGTGAGCGGCTCCCCCGTGGGCGGGAGGGGGCCGGCAGAGGCTGAGGCCAAGGACACCGACGGGCTGTCCCGCGCCGTCCTACCTCGGTCACCCACACGCTCCCGCACCCAGGCGGCGGCGGCGGCGATGCTGCGGCTGGAGGTGACATCCAGGAGGACGGTGTGCAGGCGCGGCGAGGCGGCCGCCCGCAGCCGCTCGGCCCCTGGCTGGGTCAGGCAGGCGGCCAGCACCCGCAGCCCCCGCGCGTCCAGCTGCCGAGCCAGCAGGTTCCCGAAGCCGCTGTCGCAGCCCGTGATCAGCACGTGCTTCTCGCACAGCCCCGGCACCGTCTGGCGCTCCCGGTGCCACCGCCGCAGCAGGAGCAGCCCCAGCAGCAGCGCCGCCAGGTACAGCCACATCCTCAGCTACAGCCCCAGCAGCACTGCCAGGTACAGCCACGACCTCAGGAACAGCCCCAGCAGCACTGCCAGCTACAGCCACGACCTCAGCTACAGCCCCAGCAGCACTGCCAGCTACAGCCACGACCTCAGCTACAGCCCCACCAGCTACAGCCACGACCTCAGGCACAGCCCCACTAGCACCGCCCCCAGCTACACCCACGTGCTCAGGTACAGCCCCAGCAGCAACACCAGCTACACCCACATCCTCAGGTACAGCCCCAGCAGCACCACCAGCTACAGCCACGACCTCAGCTACAGCCCCAGCAGCACCGCCAGGTACAGCCACGACCTCAGCTACAGCCCCAGCAGCTACAGCCACGACCTCAGCTACAGCCCCAGCAGCACTGCCAGGTACAGCCACGACCTCAGGTACAGCCCCAGCAGCTACAGCCACGACCTCAGGCACAGCCCCACTAGCACCGCCCCCAGCTACACCCACGTGCTCAGGTACAGCCCCAGCAGCACCACCAGCTACAGCCACATCCTCAGGTACAGCCCCAGCAGCACCACTACCAGCTACAGCCACATCCTCAGGTACAGCCCCAGCAGCACCACCAGCTACACCCACATCCTCAGGTACAGCCCCAGCAGCACCACCAGCTACACCCACATCCTCTGGTACAGCCCCAGCAGCACCCCCAGCTACAGCCACGACCTCAGATACAGCCCCACCAGCTACAGCCACGTCCTCAGGTACAGCCCCAGCAGCTACAGCCACATCCTCAGGTACAGCCCCAGCAGCACCCCCAGCTACCCGCAAGCCGTCACCCGCCCGCACCGGCAGCCCGATGGGGCCCGGCGCCGGTGCCGGGAGCGCTGTGTGCCCGGCGGCTGAGGGGCCTCGGCTCAGCCTCGGCTCTGCCCGACTGACTGACGCGGCCTCGCAGAACAACCGGAACACCCGCCGTTCCCGCCCCCGTCCCGCGCCAGTCACACCCCAGCTCGGCACCCGCCGCTCCGCACCCCGCCGGCCCTTCGCTGTCCCGGGCTCGGCACCGCCCCCGAGCCTCCGCTCCGGCACCGAACGGGCGGGGTCGGGTCCGGTCGCAGCCGTTCGGCCGCCGGGGTACCGTTAAACCGGAGCGGGGCAGCCGAGGCTTCCCGCAGCCTGCGCTGCCTCTGCGGCCACCGGACCCCGCAACGCCGCGGATCGCTCCTAAACCCGCCCGCTGCTTTAAAGCAGAGCCCGTCCCTGCTGCCCCCACCCCCGGGGGCCGGACTACAGCTCCCGGCGGCCCCGGGCGCCCGCCCCGCCGCTTCCCGCCCCGCCGCTTCCCGCCCCGTCGCTTCCCGCCCCGCCGCTTCCCGCCCCGTCGCTTCCCGCCCCGCCGCTTCCCGCGCGTCTTTCCCGCCCCGCCGCTTCCCGCGCGTCTTTCCCGCCATGGCGCGCTTCGAGCCCGCGGCGCTGCCCGAGCTGCTCCCGCTCTTCTACCGCCGCCTCTTCCCGCACAGCACCTACGGCCGCTGGCTCGCGTACGGCGGCGGTGAGCGGGGCGGGGGCTGCGGTGCCGGGGCTTGGGGGGACTGCTGGGGGTTGTCCCGGGGCTGGCGGTGGGTGGGTGCGGTGGGCGGGCGCGGGAAGGAGCGGGGCAGAGGATGGTGGGGCTGGGGGTGCAGCGAAGGGGGCGGGGTGGGGGATGCTCGGGAACGCAGTGGAAGGGCGCAAGGGAAATACTGAGGAGGGGGGATACCCCCCGCGACCCCCCCCTGCAACCCCTGCACGCCCCCACAGTGGAGAAGAACTACTTCCAGCTGCGGGAGTTCTCCTTCACGCTGCGGGACGACATCTACGTGCGGTTCCAGTCCTTTGGCAGCCCCCAGGAGCTGGAACGGGAGCTGCAGAAGATCAACCCCTACAAGATCGACATCGGCGCCGTTTACTCCCACCGTGTGAGTCCAGCTCCCAGCCGGGCACCCCAGGGAGAGCCAGCCCTGGGAGGGGGGATGCAGCCCCCCCAGCTTGAGGGTTCCCTGGTTGAGGCTGAGCCCATCCCATCCCACAGCCCAACCAACACAACACAGTGCACCTGGGAGCCTTCCAGCCTCAGGAGAAGGAGCTGGTCTTTGACATCGACATGACAGACTACGACGATGTCCGGACGTGCTGCAGGTCCCAGGGAATGCTCACAGCATGAGCTGCAAGAGGGGATGGGGAAGGGGGTGCAGGGACTGACCCCCCCACCCTCTGCCTCCAGCTCTGCTGAGATCTGCTCCAAGTGCTGGACCCTCATGACCATCGCCGTCCGCGTCATCGACCGCGCGCTCGTGGGTGAGGCTCGTGGGCACCCACCCAGCCCCCCGACCTCCAGCACCAGGGATGGGGCCAGACCACGCTCTGCCCCACACCAACACCCTGACTCCACAAAGAAAGGGCCAGGGCAGCATTCTGCTGGGGCTGTGGAGGGTGTGCTGGTGCTCAGTGGGGTTTGCAGCACTGCCAGCCCGTCCTGACCTGCTCCCACAGCCCAGCTGCTTCCCCCGCAGAGGATCTGGGCATGAGGCATCGGCTCTGGGTGTACTCGGGACGGAGGGGAGTCCACTGCTGGGTGTGTGACGACGCCGTGCGGAAATGGTCCCCGGCACTGCGGGCGGCTGCCGTGGAGTACCTGAGCCTGGTGAAGGTGAGTGAGTGGGGACTGGTGTCCCTGAGCCTGGTGAAGGTGGTTGAGTGGAATCTGGGTGTCCCTGAGCCTGGTGAAGGTGAGTGAGTGGAATCTGGGTGTCCCTGAGCCTGGTGAAGGTGAGTGAGTGGGATCTGGGTGTCCCTGAGCCTGGTGAAGGTGAGTGAGTGGGGACTGGATGTCCCTGAGCCTGGTGAAGGTGAGTGAGTGGGGACTGGGTGTCCCTGAGCCTGGTGAAGGTGAGTGAGTGGGGACTGGATGTCCCTGAGCCTGGTGAAGGTGGGTGCACAGGGATCTCGGTGTCCCTGAGCCTGGTGAAGGTGAGTGAGTGGGGACTGGTGTCCCTGAGCCTGGTGAAGGTGAGTGAGTGGGGACTGGTGTCCCTGAGCCTGGTGAAGGTGAGTGAGTGGGGACTGGGTGTCCCTGAGCCTGGTGAAGTGGGTGCACAAGGAGCTGGGTGTCCCTGAGCCTGGTAAAGGTGAGTGAGTGGGGACTGGATGTCCCTGAGCCTGGTGAAGGTGAGTGAGTGGGGACTGGATGTCCCTGAGCCTGGTGAAGGTGAGTGAGTGGGGACTGGATGTCCCTGAGCCTGGTGAAGGTGGTTGAGTGGAATCTGGGTGTCCCTGAGCCTGGTGAAGGTGAGTGAGTGGAATCTGGGTGTCCCTGAGCCTGGTGAAGGTGGGTGAGTGGGGACTGGGTGTCCCTGAGCCTGGTGAAGGTGAGTGAGTGGGATCTGGGTGTCCCTGAGCCTGGTGAAGGTGGGTGCACAGGGATCTCGGTGTCCCTGAGCCTGGTGAAGGTGAGTGAGTGGGGACTGGGTGTCCCTGAGCCTGGTGAAGGTGGGTGAGTGGGGACTGGATGTCCCTGAGCCTGGTGAAGGTGGGTGAGTGGGGACTGGGTGTCCCTGAGCCTGGTGAAGGTGGGTGCACAAGGGGCTGGGTGTCCCTGAGCCTGGTGAAGGTGGGTGCACGAGGGGCTGGGTGTCCCTGAGCCTGGTGAAGGTGGGTGCACGAGGGGCTGGGTGTCCCTGAGCCTGGTGAAGGTGGGTGCACAAGGGGCTGGGTGTCCCTGAGCCTGGTGAAGGTGGGTGCACGAGAGGCTGTGTGTCCCTGAGCCTGGTGAAGGTGGGTGAGTGGGGACTGGGTGTCCCTGAGCCTGGTGAAGGTGGGTGCACAGGGATCTCGGTGTCCCTGAGCCTGGTGAAGGTGGGTGCACAAGGGGCTGGGTGTCCTCTGCCAACTCCCTGAGGTTGACTGCTGCTATCTCCCCAGGGTGGAGCAGAGACTATGAAGAAGGTGAACCTCTCTGAGCCCATCCACCCCTTCATCAGGTCAGTGAGGATCCTCCATGCATCCCCCACAGCCCCTGGCCCCAGGGTGCTGAGCCTCTCCCTGCTCCTCCACAGGCAGTCGGTCAACGTGGTGGAGAAGTACTTCGAGGCATATGCACTGCTGGGCCAAGACATCCTGGGCAGCCCTGAGAGCTGGGACAAGGTGCTGGCCCTCGTCCCAGAGGATATCCTTGTGTCTGTGCTGGGTGCAGAGGGAAGGTCAGTGTTGAGGGAGGAGGGTCTGTGGTGTCTGCCATCAGCCTTGACCTCGGGGCACAGCACCGTGAGCCTCTGCAGGGCGAGTTCCCCAAGAAGCGGGACTCAGCGCAGCGCTGGGAGCTGCTGAGGAGCAGGATGGAGCGGACAAGGGTGAGTGGCTGTGGTGGGCATGGAGGGAGCTGGGTGCTGCCACCTTTCCCTGTGCCCCCTGACCCTGCTGTGCCCTCAGAGGGCGGGGGGCACCGGGAAGAGCCCGCCGTGCTACGCAGACTGGGAGATCATGCTGCAGTACTGCTTCCCCCGCCTCGACATCAACGTCAGCAAAGGGCTTGGCCACTTGCTGAAGAGCCCTTTCAGTGTTCACCCCAAAACAGGTGAGGCTGGTGGGTTGTGGCCACATCAGCCCCTGGAGACAGCCCCGTGGTGACTCCTCTCTCTTGCAGGTCGCGTTTCAGTGCCGCTGGATCTACAAAGGTTGGAGCAGTTTGACCCATTTGCTGTGCCCACCATCAGGTAGGTGAGAGGGGCTGGTGGCACAGGGGGTCCTGGCTGTGCCACATCCCTCCCCCAGCACATCCCACCCTCTCCTGCAGCTCCCTGTGCCACGAGCTGGATGTGGCTGGCGCTGACGGGGAGCAGGAGGACGGTGGGGAAACGGAGCCAAAGCGCCGTGTGAGAGGTGAGCAGGGGCAGGGGCTGGGAGCTCCTGGGTCCCCAGTGCCTGCTCCTGCTCCTGCTCAGCTCCCCAATCCCTCCAGACTACAAGAAGACGAGCCTGGCACCCTATGTGCGGGTGTTTGAGCAGTTTGTGGAGGAGATGGAGCGTGCCCGGAGAGGAGAGAGGCTGCGGAGGAGTGGTAAGAACCAAGAAGGGCTGCAGCTGGGTGGAAGACCCCCCAAAACTACCCCCTGGCTCTGAGAAACTGCTCTGTGTCTGGCAAAACTTCTCATTCCTCCTCTTTGCAGACCTACAAGGAGAGTTTTGAGGCTTGGCTGCCAGGGGACACCGAGGGACAGACTCTGCTGTGGTCACCTCCACTGCTGGCTGTGGGGGTTTTGTGCCCTGGAGCAGGGAGCCTGAGGTCTGAACCTCCCTGACTCCCTGCCCTCACTCCCTGTCCTGCTCCCCACAAGCCCCACAGGGGCCTTTCACATGTTTTTTGTACTTTTTCTACACAAAGACCATTAAATGTTTCTGGTCACCATGTGCTGAGCTGGATCTGTGTGCTGTCCCCTCAGGGAGGAAGAGGGGTCCTGCCCTGCAGCTGCAGGGTCACTGCTCCATAGCCCTGCCCCACACCTCATAGCCCTGCCCCACACCTCATAGCCCTGCCCCATGCATCTGGGGTGTTGTCTCCAGCTCTGGGCCCCTCAGTTGCAGGAGGAGCTGCTGGAGCTCAGCACAGGGCTACAGAGATGATGAAGGAACCTATCTAGCAACAGGACAAGGGGTGATGGGATGAAGCTGCAACACAAACAGTTGCACTTGAGACATAAGGGGGAGCTGTTTCAGTGTTTCAGTGAGGGAGCCCTGGCCCAGGCTGCCCAGGGAGGGTGTGGAGGCTCCTTCCTTGGAGCTCTTCAAGACCCCCCTGGACATGTTTCTGTGTGACCTGACCTAGGTGGGAGCTGCTTCTGCAGGGGCATTGGGCTGGATGAGCTCTAAAGCTCCCTCCCAACCCCACCATGCTGTGAAACTGCAGGGGGAAGTGTGGAGCTGCTGGAGGGGGGGAGTCTACAGAGAAGGGGCAACAGATACAAGCTGGAACATCAGAAGTTCCAAAGAAACATGAGGGAAAAAAAGCCCACAGAGATGCTGGAGTGGAGCATCTGCCTTGTGCTGAAAGGCTGAGGGAGCTGGGGCTCTGCAGCTTGGAGAAGAGGAGCCTGAGGGCTGAGTTCAGTCATGTTCACAAGTGTCAGGAGGCTGGAGCCAGGCTGTGCTCAGGGATGGCCAATGATGGGACAAGGGGCAACGGGCACAAGCTGCAACATCAGAGGTTCCAGAGACACACAAGGCAGAATTAGTTCCCTGCTGAGGTGAGGGAGCACTGGCAGGGGCTGCCCAGATGGGCTGTGGAAGCTCCTGCTCTGGAGACATCCCAACCCCAGCTGGATGAGTCCCTGTGTGCCCTGCTCTGGGTGCTGCTGCTCTGGCAGGGGGCTGCACTGGATGAGCTTCCCAGGTCCCTCCCAGCCCCTGAGTCTGTGAATATAGTGAAGATGGGGATGGAGATGCAGGGATGGGGTTCAGCTGGTGGGGGCTGAGGGTGCAGAGCCAGGTGACAGGGGCCCAGAAGATGAGGTGACCAAGGATGGGGTGACAGGGACAGGAGACACAGGGCCCAGCTGATGGGGTGCCCAGGGAGGGGGACACACAGCGATGGGGGTGTGGGAGGGCTGAGCTGGGGCTGGGGGCTGGGAAGGGGCCCTGTGTTGGGGTTACCTGGCCTCTCCAACCCTAGCTGGATGAGTCCCTGTGTGCCCTGCTCTGGGTGCTGCTGCTCTGGCAGGGGGCTGCCCTGGCTGAGCTTCCCAGCTCCGTCCCAGCGCTGGCGACCCTGTGCTGCCGCCACAGCCCCGGGTCGCTGCCGGCGCGGGGGTCCCGTTCCCCACAGCCGGGCCCAGCCCCGCCATGGCCGCGGCCCAGCAGCGCGGGGTCCCGCCGGCGCCCGGAACGGCTCTGCGCGGGCTGCGGGGCGGGTCGGGGCCGGAGCCGGGGCCGGGCCGTGCCGGGCGCTGCCCTTAGCCCCGGAAGTGCTGCGTCTCGCCGGAAGTCGCGCTTCCAGCTGCTCGCTCTCTTTCCGCCGCCATCTTGGGCCCCGCTCCCCGCACAGTGAGTCCCGCGGCCGCCATCCGCCGCCATCCGCCGCCATCCGCCGCCGCGCGGGGCCGGGGACGCTGCGGGACGTGCCCGTGCCGCTCGCGGCTCGCGGCCGGGCCGGGAGGAGGGAGGGAGGGAGGTTGCGGCGGCGCGACCGAGGCCGCAGCCGGGACCGTGTTCGGGGCGGCGGGAGCGGCCCCGCGCACCGGGGCGAGGAGCCGGGGGGGGCGGGGAAAGAGCCCCGTGGCCGGACCGGGGCCATGTGTCCAGTACAGGGCCCGTGGTGCCCGAAGCCCGTTCTCGTACCGGGAGGCGCTGGGTGTTGTGGGCACGGGACCGGCGCGGGCTGGCAGCGGCGCGTTCCGTGCGGAGCCCCGGCGAGCCCGGGCCTGTCGCCTCTCCCCTTCCCGCAGGAATGCCCGGCGAAGCTACAGAAACCGTCCCAGCCACGGAGCAGGAGCTGCCACAGCCGCAGGCTGAGACAGGTGAGGGCGGGCGGGGGGTCGCGGCGCTGCCGGGGCTGGGCCCGTCCCCGCGGCCTCCAGGCGCCCGGTGGCTCTTGACGAGGGGTGGGGGGGTGAAAGGACGCGCCGGGGCCGGTGTTTGTGGCGTCTGGGCCACGGGCTGGTGGCTCCCGCTCGCCTCGGCCGCTGTAGCGTGGTGCTGCGGTCAAAGGGCTTTGGCGTCGCTTCTGTCGTTTCCCACCCGAGTGCGGTTGTTGGTCCCGGGGAGAGCATCGGCTCAGCGGCGCCGGGGGCCGCGTTTGGACGTTCCTGCTGCGGCTCTTGGGTTGGGAGCAGGGGGACGAGCGGCTGTAGCTCTCAGGGTCCGGGTGTGTGGCGCCGAGGGTAGTTGGGGACAGGCACAACCGCCCCCGGTGACCCCTTTGTGCTCTGGAACTGGTCGGGGTTGGGAGTGAAAGTCCCGGTGGGGCTGGGGAATGTGGCTGCAGCGTTTTGGGGGGCAGCTGGCAGCAGGACTGGGGGGTCTGCAGCCTGTGTGGGACCCTGTTTTGCTGTCCAGCTCCCTCAGAAGCCTCCTGAGTGCCCTGGGGCAGTTGGCACAAGCTCTTGGCTGGGTTTTGCTGCACCCCTCTCCTGGCACTGCAGGGAAACCAGGTGTTGTCACCCAGCCCCGGGGGATGGGGGCTCTGTCCAAAGTACCTGTGGGATTTGGGGACCACGAGGGAAGCTGGGGTTTCCCAGCAGCTGGAGGTGCTGGCAGGAAGGTTCCTTTGGGAGGGAGGTGGCCCTGGCTCGCTGGGCAGCGGTGCCACAGCTCTGGTGTCAGCTCCTGGGGAGCTGCTGTGTGCTTTTGGTCCGTCTCCAGGCGTATTTGGGATTCCTGCAGTGGGGCCAACCTCCTCCCCCCCTTCCCAGGATGGTTGTTTTCCTCTGGCTTGGGTGACAGCTCCTGCCTTGAGTCTGGGAACAGCCTCACAGAGCACGTGTGGGGCGGTAGAAGCCAACAGTGGGCAGCTGAGCAGCCTGTGCTGTGGCAGGACCAGCTCCTCCAGCCCTGGGAGAGCCCAGGGTGGAGGTGACACAAACAGCTACAGAGGCTGGAGCAGCTGCCAGGGCTTGTGGGACTCCCTGCAAGGAGGGTGAAGGGGATGTGTGAGGGCAAAGGCTGTTGTGTTTACCCCCTCTCTGCTGAGCTGGCTGCTTGGAGATTGGCAGCACGAGAGGAGCTGGAGGAGGGAGCACAGGGTTCCGTGGGTGGGAACTGTCAGGCAGCTTCCTTTGATGTTTCTCTTGCTCTGTGGAGGTTGGATGTTCTGTGGGAAGCTCGTGAGGTTGGGCACAGCAAGCTTTAGCCTGCCATTATGGTGTGTCATGGAGTCATAGAATGCTGGGGATGGGAAGGGCCCTGCAGAGCTGCTCCAGCCCCAGCCCCTGCTCCAGCAGCTGCCCCTGGCTCAGGGGGCACAGGAACGTGTCCAGGGGGGGTTGGGAACCTCCTGAGAAGGAGCCTCCACACCCTCCCTGGGCAGCCTGGGCCAGGGCTCCCTCAGCTCAGCACCAAAGGACTTGCTCCTCCTGGGCCAGGGGCACTTGCTGTGTCCCAGCCTGTGCCCATCACCCCTTGTCCTGCCACTGGCCACCTCAGCACAAAGCCTGGCCCCATCCATCCTCCTTTAGGGACTGAGCAGCATTGAGAAGGGCCCCTGAGCTCAGGCTTCTGTTCCCCAGGCTGAACAGCCCCAGGGCTGCAGCCTTTCCTCCTCACACACATGTTCCATCCCTCAGCATCTTGCTGGCCCTGCCCTGGCCTCTCTGCAGCACTTCCCTGTCTCTCTGCAGCTGGGGAGCCCAGCACTGGCCCCAGGACTCCAGCTGAGGCCTCCCCAGCTCTGGCAGAGCAGAGGGGCAGCACAACCTCCCTGGCCCTGCTGCCCACACTCAGGGTGTGGGGGGCTCTGTGGCTTGGCTGCTCTCAGCATCCTGTCAGAGTGTGATGTGCTTTTTGGGAATCCTCAGTCTTGCTGGTTGCAGAAGGGGCCACAGGAGAAGTGTTGAAATGAAAACACTGTGTTTTATCTCAGAGACATCCTCACAAGGTGCTGGTGAGGTGTCAGTGGAGGCAGAGAAGGAACAGGGCAGCTTTCAGGGAGATGCAAACTTCCCAGAGCAGAGTGGTGTCTGTGCAGCCTGTCCTGGGACCAGCTCAGTGCTTGGCCAGGAGTTGTTGATCCTTTTTGAGGTACCAGTGGGTTCCCCAAAGCAGAACATTGGCACGAGACACCGATGCCCTGTGCTTGTTGGACAGCTCCTGTCTTCCTACCACCCCACTTTTAGGGGTAGATTGGGGGAATTGGGGCATTAGAAACATCTTCTGGATGCAGAGCAAGGGATGTCAACCCCAGAGGAGGCTGCTGGGAGTGACACTGGGAGTGACACTGGGAGTGTCACTGCTCTGGGCAGCAGTGAGGTGGGGCCTGAGCCTCTCCCCTCATCCCATGGCTGTGTTGGACAGGCTGGGCTGCGTTGGTGAGTGACCTGGCTGCTACTGGGGGTGATGAGAGCCAGTGAAGCTCCATCTCACTTGATGTGAAGAGGTCTCTGAGGTTTGGGCTCTGCAGCCTACCTGTGGCTTTGGTGGCTGTTCCTGGCTGTCCCTGGGGACAGACGTGCTGTGACACGCTGCTGCTGGGCTTGGGCTTGATGCTGAGTGTGGCCAGGCTGGTTCTGCTCCCTCCATCAGCAGCAGGGCTGGTTCCACTGGTCCAACCTGAGCTGTTATCCTCATGGCCCCTTCCCTGTGTGGTTCCCTTTGCTCACCCATGGGTGCTGGGCTCTCTCTGGGTGCGTGGGGGGAGCTGGATGGCAAATGCTCTCCTTGAAGGGACTTAATGACCTGTTGTTCTCCCTGTTCAGCTCCAGCTGCCCTTCCTCCCACAGCCCCTGTGCCTGTGGCAGCCTCAGGTACTCCACACCCTCCTTAACACCCCGTGTGCCACATTAACCCCAGTTTGCAGTTCTGGGTGGTTGTGGTTCCATTAACCCTAACAGCTTGCAGAGGGGAGCACAGGGCACTGGGGTCCTCATCCCCCAGTGGGTGCCTGTTGGTGGGGGCACTGCCTGGCCCAGCACAGCTGGAACAGGGATGCATGCCAGTTTGTTCAGTTTGACTGTTCTGTCCTATCCTTGGGTGAGTCCTCACAGAATCACACAGTGGTGGGGTGGGAAGGGCCCTGCAGAGCTGCTCCAGCCCCAGCCCCTGCTCCAGCAGCTTCCCCTGGCTCAGGGGGCACAGGAACGTGTCCAGGGGGAAGTTGGGAACCTCCTGAGAAGGAGCGTCCACACCCTCCCTGGGCAGCCTGGGCCAGGGCTCCCTCAGCTCAGCACCAAAGGACTTTCTCCTCCTGTGCCAGGGGCACTTGCTGTGTCCCAGCCTGTGCCAGTTACCCTTTGACACCCCTGCTCCCAGCCTGGAATGCAGTTCCCCAGGCTCCTGTGCAGTGCTGAGGGTCTGGCTGGGCATTAAGGGCTCCACAAAAGTTGTGGCAACTCCTTTGGTAGGGAAGAGCCAAGGGCAGAGCTGGTGGCAAGACTTGGCCCCTTCTCTGGCCCTGTCAGGTTCTGGGGCTGATGGCACCAGTCCTGGCATCGGGTTTTCCCTCCTGTCACTTGTGCCCATCAGCTACTGACACCCTGGCACTGTGCACTGGGGAAATGGGTGCTGGTGTCTGGAGTGCTGAACGTGCTGGGCAGTGCTGGAGCTGACAGGCCAGGCAGACACTTGCCTGCTGCTCTAGAAGCACGGCACAAAGGCTGGGGGGAAGCCAGGGCTGGGCTGGGGCCAGCTGCCTTCTCCTGGCTTCCCTCCCTCTCTCCTTTCTCTCATGGGGTCACTCTGTTTTTCTCCTTTAGCTGCTCTTCATGCTGCTCATTCCCCACCTCTGACTCCGTCTTCAGGCTCTGCTGGCCAGGCTCTCCTGGCTGAGCCACCCAGCCCTGCCACAGCCCTCCCAGCCCCCACCACCCCCCTGGCCCCCATTTCCCCCCCTGTGGTCCCTGCTGGTGCCATCCCTGTGTTTTCTGTTCCCCCTCAGCTTCCCCTCCCAGCTCTGCAGGTCCCAGTTACCACTTCTCCTCCTCCAGCTCCACAGTCCCCAAGGGCTTTGGCAGCCCCAGGATCTCCTGGGCCTGCCCCACTTGGCCCAGTGTCTCCAGGACTCCCAGCCCTGGTGGCTCCTGCTCTGGCTGCTGCTCCCACCACAGTGGCCCCCCAAGGTCCTGCTCTGAGCCCTGGTTCTCCCCCCACAGCTCCCACCTCTCCTGTTAAAGCTGCCCCTCTCCCACCACCCCCTTCCCTTCCCCTGGCTGCCTCTCCCCAGATGGCATCCCCCACTTTCCTACCTGCTCCCACCACTCCTCCCAAGGCTCCCCAAAGCCCAGGCTCTCCCCCTTTTTCCTCTGCAGCCCCTCTATGCCCCATCCTGGCACCAGCTGCCCAGGCAGTGCCAGTGTCTCCTGGCAGCCCTGTCTCTGCCCCGCTGGCTTCTGCTTCAGCCTCTCCCCTGCTCCCCCTCGCTCCTCCCCCATGCCCAGCTCTGGCTGGGGCCATCTCCTCACCTCCCTTCCTGGCTCCACTGTCACCCTCTGCCCCCCTTGTGCCAGCTGGGATGGCTCCTGGGAGTCCTGCTGCCACCCCACAGGGCCCAGCCCCTGGTGCTCCAGTGTCTCCACTGGATCCAGTTGCTCCTGTTGCTAAGACCTGTCCCACAGGCCCTTCCCCAGTGGCCTCAGCTGCTGCCTCTGCAGCTGTGGGAGACCCAATTGCTCCTTCCATGGCCAAGACACCTCCTGGGAGCCCAGACCCTTGGGCAGCACCTGCTGCTGCAGCAGCTCCTGTCGCTCCTGCCCCGTCCAAACCCTCTCTGGGAGTTGCCACATCTCCCACAGGGCCTCCAGCAGCAGCAGCAGTGGCTGCTTTGGCTAAAGCAGCTCCAGTGAGCCCCATCTCCCCAGCTGACCCCTCAGCTCCAGCAGCTCCAGCCACCCCTCCTGCTGCCAAACCAGCTCCTGTGAGCCCAGTGGCTGCCCCTTCAGCCCCTGCCAGCTCCCTGCCTGTCACACCAGCAGTGGCAGCTCCAGCAGCTCCAGCCACCCCTCCTGCAGGCAAACCAGCTCCTGTGAGCCCAGTGGCTGCCTCTTCAGCCCCTGCCAGCTCCCTGCCTGTCACACCAGCAGTGGCAGCTCCAGCCACCCCTCCTGCAGGCAAACCAGCTCCTGTGAGCCCAGTTGCTGCCCCTTCAGCCCCTGCCAGCTCCCTGCCTGTCACACCAGCAGTGACAGCTCCAGCAGCTCCAGCTACCCCTCCTGCAGGCAAACCAGCTCCTGTGAGCCCAGTGGCTGCCTCTTCAGCCCCTGCCAGCTCCCTGCCTGTCACACCAGCAGTGACAGCTCCAGTCACCCCTCCTGCAGCAAAACCAGCTCCTGTGAGCCCCATCACTGCCCCCTCAGCCCCTGCCAGCTCCCTGCCTGTCACACCAGCAGTGGCAGCTCCAGCCACCCCTCCTGCAGGCAAACCAGCTCCTGTGAGCCCAGTGGCTGCCCCTGTGGTCCCTTCCACAAAAGCTCCTGCATCCAAAAAGCCTCCTAAGAGCAGCCCAGTGGCTGCCCCAGCTGCTCCCTCTGCTGCTGCCACTCCAGTGCCAGTGACTCCACCAGCTCCAGCTGCCCCTGCTGTGGCCAAAGCATCTCCTGTGAGCCCTCTCCCTGCCTCTGCCACACCACCAGTGCCAGCTCCACCAGCTCCAGATGCTGCTCCCGCAGCCAAAGCAGCTCCCAAGAGCCCAGTCACTGCTCCTTCTCCTCCCTGTGCCAGCTCCCCTCCTGTCACACCAGCGGTGACAGCTCAAGCCACCCCTCCTGTGGCCAAAACAGCTCCTGTGAGCCCTGTCACTGGCCCCTCAGCCCCTGCCACTGGCCCCTCAGCCCCTGCCACTGGCCCCTCAGCCCCTGCCAGCTCCCAGCCTGTCACACCAGCAGCAGCAGCTCCAGCCACCCCTCCTGCAGCCAAAGCAGCTCCCGTGAGCCCGCTCCCTGCCACGCCACCAGTGCCAGCTCCACCGGCTCCAGCTGCCACTCCTGCAGCCAAAGCAGCTCCCAAGAGCCCAGTTGGTGCTCCCTCCCCAGTCCCACCAGTTCCTGCAGCTCCAGCTGCACCCTGCCCAGCCAAAAAGCCCTCAAAGAGCAGCCCCACCACTGCAGCTCCTGTGCCAGCGGCTCCACCAGCTCCTGCCACAGCCGCTCCCAAGAGCCCTATTGCAGCCACAGCAGCTCCACCTGCTCCAGATACCCCCCAGGCAGCCAAAGCAGCTCCCAAGAGCCCTGTTGCAGCCACAGCAGCTCCACCACCTCCTGCCACAGCCAAAGCAGCTCCCAAGAGCCCTGCTGCAGCCACAGCAGCTCCACCACCTCCTGCCACAGCCAAAGCAGCCAAAGCTGCTCCCAAGAGCCCTGTTGCAGCCACAGCAGCTCCACCAGCTCCTGCCACCCCCCAGGCAGCCAAAGCAGCTCCCAAGAGCCCTGTTGCAGCTACAGCAGCTCCACCAGCTCCTGCCTCCCCCCAGGCAGCCAAAGCTGCTCCCAAGAGCCCTGTTGCAGCCACAGCACCAGTGCCAGCTCCTGCCACCCCCCAGGCAGCCAAAGCTGCTCCCAAGAGCCCTGCTGCAGCCACAGCAGCTCCACCACCTCCTGCCACCCCCCAGGCAGCCAAAGCAGCTCCCAAGAGCCCTGTTGCAGCCACAGCAGCTCCACCACCTCCTGCCACAGCCAAAGCAGCTCCCAAGAGCCCTGCTGCAGCCACAGCAGCTCCACCACCTCCTGCCACAGCCAAAGCAGCTCCCAAGAGCCCTGTTGCAGCCACAGCAGCTCCACCACCTCCTGCCGCCCCCCAGGCAGCCAAAGCAGCTCCCAAGAGCCCTGCTGCAGCCACAGCAGCTCCACCAGCTCCTGCCACAGCCAAAGCAGCTCCAGAGAGCCGGGCAGCCCCTGCTCCAGCCCCTGCCACACCAGCTGCCCCAGCCCCAGCCGTTGGCAGCACCCCCCACAAAGCAGAAGCCGTGGCCGTCCTGCCTGGCTCTGCCTCAGCAGGTCACCTCCCAGCAAAGAAACAACCTCCCAGTAAAGCTGCCAAACCGGGGCCCCGTCCCCAACCAGCCAACCCCCCCTGCAAGGCCCCGGCCCCCGCCAGCGCCGCCACGGAGGACGACGAGCTGCCGCCTCTGCTCCCCCCCGAGCTGCCGCCCGCCGCCCAGCCGCCGGCGCAGCCCCTGCTGCTGGATGTGGCTCCCCGGGCAGCCGCGGCGCCCGCTGCTCCGGCGAAGCCTGGCCTGAAGAACGACAAGGGTATTTGGCACCTCGGTTTGCCGTGTGCATGGAGTGTCACTGGCTGCCCACCCGCTACTAACCCCCTGGGCAGGGCCTGGCTGCCCTCACGGCTCTCGGTGTGTTGGGTCTGGATGCCGGAGCCATGGCAGCCAGCGCTGAGCCTGCCCCAGTTGATGGTGCTGAACCTGCCCCAGCACCCAGCACTGAACATGCCCCTGCTGAAGCTGCCCCAGCAGCTGGTGCTGAACCTGCCCCAGTAGCTGAAGCTGCCCCAGCATCCAGCACTGAACCTGCCCCAGTAGCTGGTGCTGAACCTGCCCCAGTAGCTGGTGCTGAACCTGCCCCAGTAGCTGAAGCTGCCCCAGCAGCCAGCACTGAACCTGGTGCTGAACCTGTCCCTGCTGAACCTGCCCCAGCAGCCAGCACTGAAGCTGCCCCAGTAGCTGAAGCTGCCCCAGTAGCTGAAGCTGCTCCAGCAGCCAGCACTGAACCTGGTGCTGAACCTGTCCCTACTGAACCTGCCCCAGCAGCCAGCACTGAACCTGCCCCAATAGCTGAAGCTACCCCAGCAGCCTGTGCTGAAGTTGCTCCAGCACCCAGCACTGAACCTAGTGCTGAACCTGCCCCTGCTGAAGTTGCCCCAGCAGCCAGCACTGAACCTAGTGCTGAACCTGCCCCTGCTGAAGTTGCCCCAGCAGCCAGCACTGAACCTAGTGCTGAACCTGCCCCAGCAGCCAGCACTGAACCTGTCCCAGCAGCCAGCACTGAACCTGTCCCAGCAGCCAGCACTGAACCTGCCCCAGTAGCTGGTGCTGAACCTGTCCCAGCACCCAGCACTGAACATGCCCCTGCTGAAGTTGCCCCAGCAGCCAGCACCGAACCTGGTACTGAACCTGCCCCTGCTGAACCTGCCCCAGCAGCCAGTGCTGAACCTGCCCCACATCCAGCACTGAAGCTACCCCAGTAGCTGGTGCTGAACCTGCCCCAGTAGCTGGTGCTGAACCTGCCCCAGCATCCAGCACTGAAGCTGCCCCAGTAGCTGGTGCTGAACCTGCCCCAGCAGCTGGTGCTGAACCTGCCCCAGCATCCAGCACTGAACCTGCCCCAGCAGCTGGTGCTGAAGCTGCCCCAGCAGCTGGTGCTGAACCTGCCCCAGCATCCAGCACTGAACCTGCCCCAGCAGCTGGTGCTGAACCTGCCCTAGCAGCTGGTGCTGAACCTGCCCCAGCAGCAACTGTGCTGAAGCTGCCCCAGCACCCAGCACTGAACCTGCCCCAGCACCCAGCACTGAACCTGCCCCAGCAGCAACTGTGCTGAAGCTGCCCCAGCAGCCAGCACTGAACCTGCCCCAGTAGCTGGTGCTGAACCTGCCCCAGCACCCAGCACTGAACCTGCCCCAGCAGCTGGTGCTGAACCTGCCCCAGCAGCCTGTGCTGAAGCTGCCCCAGCACCCAGCACTGAACCTGCCCCAGTAGCTGGTGCTGAACCTGCCCCAGCACCCAGCCCTGAAGCTGCCCCAGCAGCTGGTGCTGAACCTGCCCCAGCACCCAGCACTGAACCTGCCCCAGCAGCTGGTGCTGAACCTGCCCCAGCACCCAGCACTGAACCTGCCCCAGCAGCAACTGTGCTGAACCTGCCCCAGCACCCAGCACTGAACCTGCCCCAGTAGCTGGTGCTGAACCTGCCCCAGCACCCAGCACTGAACCTGCCCCAGCAGCTGGTGCTGAACCTGCCCCAGCAGCCTGTGCTGAAGCTGCCCCAGCACCCAGCACTGAACCTGCCCCAGTAGCTGGTGCTGAACCTGCCCCAGCACCCAGCCCTGAAGCTGCCCCAGCAGCTGGTGCTGAACCTGCCCCAGCACCCAGCACTGAACCTGCCCCAGCAGCTGGTGCTGAACCTGCCCCAGCACCCAGCACTGAACCTGCCCCAGCAGCTGGTGCTGAACCTGCCCCAGCACCCAGCACTGAAGCTGCCCCAGCAGCGTGTGAGCAGGGAGCTGGGAGGGCAGTGCCCCGGGACCGGGCAGCTCACGGTGCGGCGGCACTAACGCGCGTCCTCGGGCACAGAGCACGGCGTGGCTTGTGGTGTGGGCACTGGGACTTGTTGAGTTGGTTCCACACAGGCTCTGGGAAGAGCTGTTGTGTGTCTGTACCCCAGGGTGTTGGGGGTGCTCTGTGTGTGTGTGTCTGGCATCTACCACGGTTCCCCCCTCCGTGTCCTTCCACACCTGCAAGGGGAAGCTGTGTGCCGAAACAGCCCCAGGGGAAACACCTTTGCCTGCCTGAAGTGTTGGGATCCCCCCTGGGCACACACTGATGCTTGTGCCAAGGGCTCCTGCGTGGCTGTGGGTGAGAGGCTCTGTCCAAGGAAGGAAACAGGATTGAATTGAGGTAATGGTGCACGAAAGGGCGTCATGGTCACCCTCCAGCCTCCTGCAAAGGCTGCAGACAGCCAGCTCTGTGGCGTGGTCACACACAGTTGTGCTGTGGCTCACAAGCTGATGGTACTGCAGCAGTGGCACAGGGGCTGGCAGCCCTCTGAGGCTCCATCTGCTTTCAGGACCTGGCACAGAGGCCATCCTGAGCATCCCAAAGTGCTGTTGCCTGTTGCTGGGGGTTTCAAGGTCATTGCAAGTTGTCCCCTGGAGTGAGGATTCAGCAGCCTCAGGACTCGCTGTGCTGGGTCTTGTTTCTGTGCCACGTGGCTGAGCTGCAGCCTCAGCTTTGCTGCTGCTGGCACAGGTCTGGGGGGAGCTGTGAGAGCCTTGAGCAGTGCTGCCCTGAGGCCTTTCCTAGCCCCTGCTGCCAGGCCAGCACAGTGCCTCAGGCTGGGGCAGCCTCCTGGGGCCTGGCGTGCTGCAAGCAGCCTCTGGCACCCGCTGCCCAGGGCAACTGGGGCTGCAGAGAGAGCTCCTTCCAGCAGATGCTGCTTAACCACTCTGCCTGGAAACAAAGGCAACAGTGGAAACCAGCGTGGTTCTTTGGTCTTGCCACATCCCCTGGAGCTGCCTGAGCTGCAAAGACATCCTCTGTGTTCCTGTAGGGTCCGGAACAGAGTCTGACAGCGATGAATCTGTACCAGAGCTCGAAGAGCAAGACTCCACACAGGCCACGACACAGCAGGCACAGGTAGGGCTGGCAGCACCCTCTCCCAGTGCCCAGCAGGGTCCCCACTGCTGCTGTCCACTCCTATTCTCAATGGTCCCTCTTGTTTTCTTTCCTTGCAGCTTGCAGCGGCAGCTGAAATAGACGAAGAACCCGTCAGCAAAGCAAAACAGAGCAGGAGTGAAAAGAAAGCACGAAAGGTGAGGCTGGATGCTGGAGGGACCAAACCTCTGTGCAAAGCTTTGCCTCCAGGTCTGGCACAGTGTCCCCACGTGCTGGGGTCTTCACCCACAAATCCTGTCTGGGGCTGCAGCTCTTCACTTGCTGTCCTTGTTCAGGAGCTGTGAGAGGTTGGTGCAATATTCTGCCCTTGTCAGGTGCCCAGAGCAGGGGTGCCACATCCAGAGTGGTGCTGTGGGTCACACTGGTCCTGGCACTAGAGAGTTCCCACGTGAAAAGGCTGCTTGGAGCAGTAAAAATGCACCTTGGCATTTGTGTGAGCAATCACCAGACCTGGCTCTCTGGAGAGCAGCTGAGCAAACACATCTCTTCATATCTTGGGAACTCATTTTTTCCCCTCACTGGCCTTTCTCTCGTGGGTTTCAGGCAATGTCCAAACTGGGCCTTCGCCAGGTGACCGGAGTCACCAGAGTCACCATCCGGAAATCCAAGAACATCCTCTTCGTCATCACAAAGCCAGATGTGTACAAGAGCCCGGCATCAGACACCTACATAGTCTTTGGGGAAGCCAAGGTGAGCTCTCACTGTTCAGCCTGGAGAAAGAGGAGGCTGAGGGGAGACAGGAGCACCCTCTGACACTCCCTACCAGGAGGCTGCAGGGAGCTGGGGGTCGGTCTCTGCTCCTGAAGGACAAGAGGAAACAGGCTCAAGTTGCCCCAGGGGAGGTTGAGGTTGAAGCTGCGGCAGAACTGTTTCCCTGAGAGGGGTGTCAGCCCCTGTGCCAGGCTGCCCAGGGAGCTGGGGGAGTGCCCAGCCCTGGAGGGACCCCAAAGCCGTGGGGTGAGGTGCTGAGGGGTCAGTGCTGGGCTGGGCAGGGTGAGGGCAGGGCTGGGCCTGCAGCAGCCTCAAGGGGCTTTAACCACCAAAAGGATTCCATGCAGCATCTGCCAGCCCCTGGGCTTCTGCTTGGCCTGGTGTGTGCTGTGACTGCTGCTGGTGGGTCCCAGCTGCCTTGTGCCTCCCAGGAGGGATGTGGGAAGCCCCAGGGGCTGTGCCCAGGGCCAGCCTCCTGGCTGGGTAGTGCCAGAGCTGTTGGGTGCCCAGTGTGGGGAGCACAGTGGCGGCTCTGAGCCTGTGTGCTCCTGGCACACTCTGCATGGTGTTGGCCTCACTGGTGCTTCTTCCCTCCTCCAGATCGAAGACCTGTCCCAGCAGGCCCAGCTGGCAGCTGCTGAAAAGTTCAAAGTGCAAGGAGAAGCTGTTTCAAACATCCAAGAAAACACACAGACCCCCACGGTGCAGGAGGAGAGCGAGGAAGAAGAGGTAACACCTTCCCCAGCCTGTCACTGCGGGGCTGGCAGGCTTGTGGTACACCTCTGGTTTGCTTTCCTTCATCCTTGTCTTCGCTGTGATGCCAAAGAGAGGGTGCAGGGTCAGGTCCTGGCAGTGCCAGGGGGATGTCTCCAGGGCTGGGAGTTGTGGTTTAGGCCCAGATGGGCTCAAGGACCACCCAGCTGCTTGCTCACTCCTCCTCCCTGACCACTGTGGTGGGATGGGGATGAGAAAAGTTACCAGAGGATGTCCTGGAGATCCCCAGGGACAGGGGGAGCTCACTCAGTAGTGGGTAAAAGAGACAGGACTGCTCAACCCAGGGAAAATCCATTTAATCCATCACTAACCAAAAGCAGAAGAAACAGAAAAAACAGAACAGGATGATGAGAAAAATACAAGCAGCCCTGTAACACCTCCTTCCCCCCATCCCTCCCCCTCCCAGGCTCAGCTGCCTGCTCCCATTTCTCCTTCCCCCAGTGGGGCGGGGAATGGGGGTTCAATAAGTCCCTCACCGATGGTCTTTGCTGCTCCTTCCTGCTCAAAGGAGGAGGAGGAGGGCTCCTTGCATTCCCCTTTGCTCTGTGCTGATCCCTTCCACAGGATACAATCCCTAACAAACCTCTCTGGTGAGTCTGGGGCTGCAGCTCCTCCCAGACTCCTCCCCATGGGTCTCCTGCCACATTCTGCTCCAGGGCCACCTCCCCACAGAGCCTCAGCCCCTCTGGACACAGCCACTCCTCAGCCACGGGGTCCTCCATGTGTGCAGGGGACAGTCCCCACCTCACCGTGGGCTTGGGGCCTCTGCTTGGCACCCTCCTCCCTCACTGTGTGGTCACTTCTCTCTCATCCCACTCCCTCTCTTCTTTCTTTTCCTTACAAAGTGACTGCAGAGCTGCCTCAGTCTGAGGTGGGTCTGACCTGGAGCTGAGGGATGTTTCCACTGCTGCCCTTCCCCATGTCCCCAAAGAACTGGCTTCACACAAACCCAGCAGCCCCATCCCCGCTGCCCACATGGGACCTGCCCCACTCCATCCCATTGCCCTCTGCCAAGCACAGCACAGCCTCTTTGTCTCCCTCAGGTTGATGAGACTGGCGTGGAGGTGAAAGACATCGAGCTGGTGATGTCCCAGGCCAACGTGTCCCGAGCAAAGGCCGTGCGGGCGCTGAAGAACAACAGTAACGATATTGTAAATGCCATAATGGTGAGTGTCAGGTGGGGACAGCCCTGGGGGCACAGCTGGGGAAGGGAGGGCAGTGGAGTTCCACACTGCAGAGCAGGGCTGTGAGTAGTGGTGGCAGGATCTGCTGCCAGGGGCCAAGACTCCCTGTATGTCAGTGGCCAGGGCCCCCTACATTTTGGTGGCCAAGACCACCTGCATGTCAGTGGGCAGGAGGCTGCTTGTCAGGGGCCATGACCCTCTGCATGTTGGTGGCCAGGACCCCCTGTCAGGGGCCAGGACCCCCTGTGTGTCAGTGGCCATGACCCTCTGCATGTTGGTGGCCAGGACACCCTGGATATCAGTGCCCAGGACCCCCTGTGTGTCTGTAGCCAGGACTCCCTGTGTGCCAGTGCCCAGGACCCCTGTGTGCCAGTGCCCAGGACCCTCTGTGTGTCTGTAGCCAGGACCCCCTGTGTGCCAGTGCCCAGGACCCCTGTGTGCCAGTGCCCAGGACCCTCTGTGTGTCTGTAGCCAGGACCCCCTGTGTGCCAGTGCCCAGGACCCCCTGTGTGTCAATGCCCAAGACCCTCTGTGTGTCTGTAGCCAGGACCCCCTGTGTGCCAGTGCCCAGGACCCCTGTGTGCCAGTGCCCAGGACCCTCTGTGTGTCTGTAGCCAGGACCCCCTGTGTGCCAGTGCCCAGGACCCCTGTGTGCCAGTGCCCAGGACCCTCTGTGTGTCTGTAGCCAGGACCCTCTGTGTGCCAGTGCCCAGGACCCTCTGTGTGCCAGTGCCCAGCACCCCCTGTGTGCCAGTGTCCAGGACCCCTGTGTGTCTGTAGCCAGGACCCTCTGTGTGCCAGTGCCCAGCACACCCTGTGTGTCAATGCCCAGGACCCTCTGTGTGTCTGTAGCCAGGACCCCCTGTGTGCCAGTGCCCAAGACCCCCTGTATGTCTGTAGCCAGCACCCCCTGTGTGTCTGTAGCCAGGACCCTCTGTGTGCCAGTGCCCTGGACCCACTATGTACCAGTGGCCAGAGCAGGGGGCTGCATGCCCAGGGCACGGGTGGCTCCCAACCAACCCTCTCTTGTGTCTGCAGGAGTTGACGATGTAGCTGCCAGAGGGAGGAGAGGAACCTTTTTTGGTGTTTCAGAGAAGAGTAAAATGCAACTAAATTTAAAATTTGTACTATTTCTATCCATTAATAAAAGTTGTGGCTTATTGTTGGTGAAACACTTTGTGCTGCCTGTTGGTTTCGCTGCACTCACCTCCCTGGTAGACGAGGCCCCAGGGTGGAGCTTTCCTCCCAGGGAGATCTCAGCCTGATACCCTGTCCTGTCCCCACAGTGGAACAGCACCTGCCCATCCCCTTGTTTCCTTCCTGTTGCCAAGGTCACCCTCGGCTCCAGCCCAGGACACAGCCCAGCCCAGGCTCTCTCCTCCTGTCCCAGCCCAGAGGTGAGGCTGCAGCGTCACCTCTTTTGTCCCCTCAGCGTTCCCCTCAGCAGCTGTGGGTTCTCCTCACTTCCCTGCACCGGGGTGGGTTGAGGCATCACACACTTTGTGCTCAGATCCAAAGGGAAGCTGAGGCTCATCTGGCTGCTGTTTCACTGGCTGCATCACCGTGGGAAGGGGCTGCAGGAAGCCTGGGTTTACCCACAAAGCTGCTGTTGGCAGGCACAGGGAGCAGCCCCCTGCCCACAGGGGAGTGAACTGACATCCACCCCCTCACAGCACCGAGTCACACCAAGTGCAGAGCCTGGAGCTGGGCCCCATGTGCTGCTGAGCAGCGCTTCTGCCCACTGCCATCGTAAAGGCAGCCTCTGCCAACAGCCCCTTAAAGCTGATGAGGGACACAGCAGCACAACCAGCCACAGAGGAACCCCAGAGGAAGCAGATGGTGGCTGGGAGCCCTTGGTCACCCCAGAGCTGTGGCCTCCCTGTGCCAAGGTGGCAGCGAGGGAGGGCAGCCACAGCCCAGAGTGGCTCAGGGAGCGATGGAGCAGGACAGGCACAGCCACTTGGGGCACTTTCCATAACTAAGCTGGAGAGCTGCTGGCTCAGGGAGCAGTGATGGGATTTTGGAGCAGCCTCAGCCTTGAGCTGAGGCTGCTCCAAAATCCCATCACTGCTCCCTGAGCCAGCAGCTCTCCAGCTTAGAGGGGGTGGAATGCAGAGGCCAGAAGCAGGAGCCAGGTCGTGCTGCTCCGTGCTGGGCTCTCAGCAGCGCTGTGCCCCGTTGCTGCCTGTGGGCACAAGCAGGACCAGGCTCTGTGTTTGGCCCCTGGGTTTCACGTTCCAGTTGCTCAGTGATCCGTGTTCCCAAGGGCTCCGAGCACCATCCCTGCTCCTCACCATCAGCTGAGCCGCCTTGGCAGCGAGACACCGAGCTGAAACCGCCTCTTTCGCTCAGAGGGATCCCAGGGGAAGGCCCAGCGCCCGCGTCCCGGTGGGGGCTGTTGGGCACCCCACGACCCCCGGGGTGCGGGAACGGGGTGGGCTCTGCCGGAGCCCTGCAGGGACCAGGCCCGGGGACGGGACCCGCGCTCGGACGGGGCCGCGGGTGCCTCGGGAAGGCCGGGGGAGGGGACGGGGACGCTAATCCAGCCCTGCCGGGAAAGGGAAAGGGGTTGGGGCAGGGAGGCGCTGCCCCGGCACCACGGCAACCCCCGGCCCCGCTGCCCCGGCACCCCCAGCCCCGCTGCCCCGGGCTGGGGGGGGGCGGCCGGTGCCCGCGCGAGACGCGAAGCTGCTAGAACGGGGTGGGGGGGGGGCGGCGGCGGCGCGGGGACGCGCATGCGCACGGCTGAGGAGCGGAGCGGGGCGGTGAGACGCGCATGCGCGGGGCTGAGGAGCGGCGCGGAGGAGCGGGGCGGTGGGACGCGCATGCGCGGGGCCGAGGAGCGGAGAGGGGCGTTAAGACGCGCATGCGCGGGGCTGAGGAGCGGAGAGGGGCGGAGGGGCGGGTCGGTGGGACGCGCATGCGCGGGGCTGAGGCTGGCTCGGTGGGACGCGCATGCGCGGTTCAGGGGGCGGTGCGGAGGGACGCGCATACGCGGGGCTGAGGCGGGCGCGGTGGGACGCGCATGCGCAGAGCTGAGGAGTGGCGCCGGGCGGAGGCGCGGGTCGGTGGGACGCGCATGCGCGGTGCAGGGGGCGGCGCGGCGGGACGCGCATGCGCGGCGCCGGGCGCGCGCGGCGGGTATTTTGCTGCGTCACCAGCGCTTTGGGCGCCGCCGCCGCCGCTGCCCGTGCGCGCGGGGCATTGTGGGAGCGAGGCCGCGCCGAGCCCCGAGCGCCCGCCGCCGCTTCGCCGCCGGAGCCACGGCCCTGCCCGCCCCGGCCCGCCGCCTCCAGCCGCCCGCCCGCAGCCGCACTCGGAGCCGGGCCTCCCCTTCCCCAAGGAGCGCCATCCGGAGCCGCCGCCATTCGCCATGTGAGGCCCGTGGGTGGGGAGCGGCGGAGGCGCGGCCGGGCCGGGCCGGGCCCCGGCGGCCGCTGCCCCGGCCCCGCGCTCGGTGGTGGCGGGAGGGCGGGTGAGGGGACGAGGCGCGGATGCCTGGTGACCTTGGCCGCGGCGCCGTCGGGTGCTCGCCCCGGTTAAAGGCCCGTCCGGGCCGCCGCCCGCCCCGGGGTGGGGGGGGGGGAAGGAGGCGGCGGCGCCCGGCCCATCGGTGGCGCCGGGGTTGCTTGTTTCTGCCCCGGTGTGAAGCGAACTGGGCGAGGGCCCCGAAATGAATGGGCCGGGGGGAGGAGGCGGCCTCAGCGGGGCCCGGCCCGTGGCGGGCGAAGGGGAAAGGGGCTCCCGGAACGGAGCGTGTTGAGCGTTACCCGCGGGTTGGGTCGGCACCGGCTGGAGCTGCGGGAAATCCCCGGTAGCTGAGACCCTTCCCCCGGCCGGGAGGCGCCGAGACGCGAATCCGCTCCCGAGTTTTCCCTTCTCCGCGGAAAAGCCGAGGAACAGTGAAAAGGCTCCAAAACACGTGCGAGCGCGGGGCGCCCCCCCCCGGGTCCCACCGGCCAGCCCGGGGCACCGAGCAGCACCATCAGCCCCGGGCCCCACGGGAACCCCCCACGGGCAGCTTTTTCATGTGTATCCCAAGCAGAAACCTGCTCTCCGTGTGTCCCAAAGCCACGCGGAGCTCCGATAGCGATCCCGTAGCGCTACCGAGTGTTTCAGTGACCCGAACCGCTGCGTGCTGTCCCGGACAGAGCTCCATCCCCCTTGTGTACCCCTTAGTGAAGGGAAGAGGAGCCGAACTTTGCAGCTTGAAGGCTTTTAAGGGTGAAATGAGGCTGTTTAGGATGAGCCTCTGCCCGGCGCTGGGGAGGGATTTGCGAGGGCTTTCCCTCAATGGCTGGAGGCTGCAGCGGCGTTTTCTCTGAGGGTTTTGTTTGGCAGAGAGGTCGGTGTGACATGGATGTGGAGGAACACGGTACCTCATCAGAGGGCCGACGTGACCGGCTGCTTTTTGCCGCCTTGTCCTCAGTGGGGCGTTTGCTGCGAGCCCCAGACTCGTGCTGCTGCTTCACCTCGGTGTGACTGAGAGGGATGAGAGAAAGTGGGAGCTCTTTTGTTTCACCTTGAAAGCACAGTGCCACTGCCACCCTCTTACACTGTCTGTAGTCTGAAACCAGCATTAAGAAACAAGGAGGGTGGGGGGAAAGAGCCTTTCTCAGGGTATATAACTGAAAGGAAAACTAATGATGTAAAACACCTCTTAGTGCTGCCTGAGGGTGAAAACCTTGCTCAGCAAACGACTTTTGCAGTGTCCTCACACTGAAGGGGGATGGATCCTTCCTAATATACTTTCTAAGAAGCAAAGATGAGCTTCTGGTAGGACAAGAAAGCACAAGGACGGGTTTGGAAACTTGAATCGCCCTGAGCAGCGAGATGTGGGACTTGGGCTCATGAGTAGAGCACGTGAGCAGCCTGTGGTTAAGCTCTAGATGGGGCATCTGCTCCAGAGCTGTGGCTCATGGCACTGTGGGCAGCCCCCAGGGCAGTGAGGTGGGAAACTGCTGCTGGGAAGCTTCTAGAACCTGTTTCAATGCTCCTGTTGTCACGAGTGTCTTGTGAATGTGGGGACTAGAAGAGGCAGCTGCTTGGTGGCTGTGGTTGTTCAGGAAGCCTGTAAGACACGTGGGTGGCAGTGAGTGTAACAGGAGAAATCACAGAATGTTAAGGTTTGGAAGGGACCTCAGAAGGATAATCCAGTGTAACCCCGCTGCCAGAGCAGCAGCACCCAGAGCAGGGCACACAGGGACTCATCCAGCTGGGGTTGGGATGTCTCCAGAGCAGGAGCCTCCACAGCCCATCTGGGCAGCCCCTGCCAGGAGTTTCTCCTCCTGTGCCAGTGCAACCAGAGAAACACACAGGGATGGGGGTGGGAAGGAACCTCCAGAGCTCCTCCAGCCCCCTCAAGCAGGTTCCTCATGCTCAGGAGGCACAGGAACCCATCCAGCTGGGTTTGGGATGTCTCCAGAGCAGGAGCCTCCACAGCCCATCTGGGCAGCCCCTGCCAGTGCTCCCTCACCTCAGCAGGGAACAAATCCTGCCTTGTGTGTCTCTGGAACCTCTGATGTTGCAGCTTGTGCCCGTTGCCCCTTGTCCCATCATTGGCCATCCCTGAGAATCCTTTCCCAAAGGGAATCACAGGGGATTTGTCCCCTGGGCTGCTCCAAGGCTGCTGTGCTTTATTGCCACACAGGCTAGAACATCTTTCAGTTCTCCCTTTGAAAGAAATCTCAGTCCCATCAGGCCATGGGGACAGGACACAGCCAAAGCACGTGCTTGGCTTGGTGCTGTTTGGCACAAGGCTGAGGTCCCTTGGGATGGGTTTGGTTGAGCAAGAAAGGAGGGAAACGTCAGGCTCTGGGTGTAACGAGTCCTGGTGGTGTTTGTCAGTGCCTGAAAGACAACAGAAGGCTTTCTGTGGGTGTAGGGGGAGCCATCCCTGGAGGGCTGGGAGCACAGGCACACTTTCATTGCTTTCCTTGTGTGTAGTTGTCTCGAGGCATCTCCAGGTAGGCAGGAAACACAAATGAGCTGCAGCTTCCCTCATCCCTGCCTTTGGTTAGAGGTGTTGGCACATCCTGTGGTACTGGTTGGAGTGGTAAGTCCTGAATCAAACACTTGTGGGTGACCAGGGGAAGCTCAATAGATGGGGGGAAAAAACAGTTAAAAAGAGGGAGAGGCAACTCCAGTGTAGCTGTAACTGCAGCAGGAACCTTCCAGGTGGTAAGTACTGAGTGTCTGGGGAAGCAGCACATGTGTGGTGTGAGAAACAGAATCACACGGGTATGGGGGCTGGAAGGGCCCTGCAGAGCTGCTCCAGCCCCTGCTCCAGCAGCTTCCCCTGGCTCAGGGGGCACAGGAACGTGTCCAGGGGGGGTTGGGAACCTCCTGAGAAGGAGCCTCCACACCCTCCCTGGGCAGCCTGGGCCAGGGCTCCCTCAGCTCAGCACCAAAGGACTTGCTCCTCCTGGGCCAGGGGCACTTGCTGTGTCCCAGCCTGTGCCCATCACCCCTTGTCCTGCCACTGGCCACCCCAGCACAAAGCCTGGCCCCATCCATCCTCCTTTAGGGACTCAGCAGCACTGATGAGATCCCCCTGAGCTCAGGCTTCTGTTCCCCAGGCTGAACAGCCCCAGGGCTGCAGCCTTTCCTCCTCACACACATGTTCCAGCCCTCAGCATCTTGCTGGCCCTGCCCTGGCCTCTCTGCAGCACTTCCCTGTCTCTCTGCAGCTGGGGAGCCCAGCACTGGCCCCAGGACTCCAGCTGAGGCCTCCCCAGCTCTGGCAGAGCAGAGGGAGGATAACAACATGAATTATGATGCTTTGAGTTTCCTTTGATCTCTTCCCCTCCTCTGTAGCTCTGGATGAGTTTCCTTCAGCTGCAGGACAGCTCTGTAATGTCATCAGTGCTGCAAAGAGGCATTTTGGTGCCTCAAACCCCTTGATCTTGGCAAAGACACTTGAGGTCACAGCCCAAGCGAAGCTGCAGGAGTGGGAAGGCTGGAGACATCTCCATTGACACTGGAAGTGCTGATGCTATTCAGCAGGAGCTCAGCATCATCCTGGGCAGGGACACTGAGATGTCTGTTCTGATAACAGCATGCCTGAGGGACAAACCCAGTTCCACCCAGTGGGAGTTTTGTCTGCCAGTGGCACGAGAAATGGTTCCTGTGCAGATCTCAAACTCAGAGACACGCTGAGGGAACAGAACACATCAGTTCTCTTTCTCCCCCTTACAGAAGGAAGCTCCAATAAGGGGTTAAAAATACCAGAGGAAGAAAATTGCTGCTGTGCTTTGCACTTCACCTGAATAAGCTGATGCCTTGGCACTTGTTCAAAATGCTGCTGAGAGGGAAAGCTTTGGGTTTTCACCCAGAGGGACGGCAGCTTGCTTGGAACTAAAGGTTGTGTTAGAAACCATGTGGGTTTTTTTTACTCCCAGGGGTGAAAGATTCTTTCACTGCCCTCTGATGAAATGATTCCTGCACTTAAATGGGACCTTAACCAGTGGGAGAGGCTGCTGTGGCCACTCCTGCAGCTGCACTGGCCTTTCCCTGAGCTGGTAGAGTAACCTCACTAAATATGTCAGGGTTTGATACCCAGAGTTGAACCAGTCGATGCTCAGATGAGTCAGAATCCATCCTGAAATCAGCAGTGGTCACCTGAATAAACCTTCTGGAAAGCTGGTTACTCTAATTTTGGACTCCCCAGCTCCAGAGGGACAGGGAAGTGCTGCAGAGAGGCCAGGGCAGGGCCAGCAAGATGCTGAGGGATGGAACATGTGTGTGAGGAGGAAAGGCTGCAGCCCTGGGGCTGTTGAGCCTGGGGAACAGAAGCCTGAGCTCAGGGGCCCTTCTCAATGCTGCTCAGTCCCTAAAGGAGGATGGATGGGGCCAGGCTTTGTGCTGGGGTGGCCAGTGGCAGGACAAGGGGTGATGGGCACAGGCTGGGACACAGCAAGTGCCCCTGGCCCAGGAGGAGCAAGTCCTTTGGTGCTGAGCTGAGGGAGCCCTGGCCCAGGCTGCCCAGGGAGGGTGTGGAGGCTCCTTCTCAGGAGGTTCCCAACCCCCCCTGGACACGTTCCTGTGCCCCTGAGCCAGGGGAAGCTGCTGGAGCAGGGGCTGGGGCTGCAGCAGCTCTGCAGGGCCCTTCCAGCCCCCAGCACTCTGTGATGCTGTGAGTCTGTCAGGTCATTGTGCTGCAACACTGAGACCAAACATCCACCTCTGTGGGTGTGAATCTGGCAGCAGAGATGAGAACAAGGCTTCCTTCGTGCCCTCATGTGCTTCAGCTTCCTGTAGCCATCATCACTGCAAGAAATATCCCAGTGAGTGAGCGTTTGGCTCAGAGCTCAACTCCAGTGGGAGTCACAAGTGGGTTCCCTGAGCTCTGTGCTTTGGGGACCATAAGCTCTGAGCTCTCAGCTTGGCTCCTGCACCTCTGGAAGCCAACCAGAGTGTGGGGAGTGCGTGTGGTCTGTGCCTTAGCAACAGCAGCTCGTGCCAGGCAGCTCTTGGCGTCCTCCAGCACGTAGCTGGGCAAGTGTGGGCTTGGCCTCGGTTGCCAGGAGAGTAACTGGAAGTTGCTGTGGGGAGCTGGAAGCTGAGGAGGGCTGAGCTGGGGTTGCTGGCATCAGCTGATGGAGAATGGCTCTGCTTGAGCCTCACAGGTGAGTTCTCACTGTGGAACTGTGAGCACAGGAGAGCTGAGAGCCCTGCAGGGTTTTGTGGTGCTCTGCACAGGCTGTTGCTTTGTTGTGGTGTTTGTGCAAAGCCAGAAGGATACCAGAGAGGTTGGGAGCTGAAGTAGAAGGTTGCAGCAAGAAGTCAGAGCAGTGATTCCCAGCTCTCATCCCTCTCCCCACTCCAACTAGAGAGCAAATTCATTGAATGGACTGTATTGAATGCCATCAACATCCAAAGTGGCCTGGATTGTGATGCCCTGGGGTTTTTCACTCTTTCAGGTTCCCAAAGCCTCCTGAGGTCTGCCTGGGTGGCTGTTAGAGGTGGCTGGACCTTTGCCACTGTGTGTAGGGGCTCATCTTGAAACCTTTGTCAGAAGTTTCACTTGCTGGGACGTTCCTTTGTCTCATGGAATCTCCATCAAGGAGCATCACCAGGAGCTTTTTAGGGGGTTACTGAGTGTGTAGCTCTTCATTCTTTGTGTCTCTTTTGCCAGCCTGAGGCACTTTTTGGGAGTGATTAACAGCAAATTGGGAAGGCAGCTTTTCAGAGCAGGGAGAAGCCTTTTAGCTCAACTTCTCTAAATGCACCAAAAGGTTCAAACTGCTCAAGTGGTGGATGAGCAAAAGGCTGAGGGAAGGTGATGCTGTTCCCTGGCAGCCTGGAAGGGCCAGTTTGAACATCCTTGCAGTAGCCATGAAAGAGAGAAAGCTCAGTTTCTGGGTTCAGCTTTGGGGTTCTCACTACAAAAAGGACATTGAGGGGCTGGAGCATGAGGGTGCTGGGGAGGGGCTGAGGGAAGGAGGCTGCAGTGAGCTGGGGGTCAGTCTCTGCTCCTGAGGGACAGGACAAGAGGAGAGGGGCTGGAGTTGGCCCAGGGGAGGTTGAGGCTGGAGCTGAGGCAGAACTGTTTCCCTGAGAGGGGTGTGAGCCCTGTGCCAGGCTGCCCAGGGAGCTGGGGCAGTGCCCAGCCCTGGAGGGACCCCAAAGCCATGGGGTGAGGTGCTGAGGGGTCAGTGCTGGGCTGTGCAGGGTGAGGGCAGGGCTGGGACTGCAGCAGCTTCAGGGGCTTTAACAACCATGATAACTCCCTGCTTGTGTGGTCTGAAGGCCTCAACATGCTCTGTTACAGGCAGCCAGCCTCTGCAAAGTGGTACGACCGGAGGGACTACGTCTTCATCGAGTTCTGTGTCGAAGACAGTAAAGATGTGAATGTAAATTTTGAGAAATCCAAACTTACCTTCAGGTGAGTTTCTTGGGGCCATGGTGGGGCTGGAAGGCACGAGGAGGGGGAGGGGTTGAGGGTGTCTAAAGGCTGTGCTGGTGCTGCTGAGGTGACAAATGGTGTTCGTGGACAAGGGGTGATGGGATGAAGCTGGAACACAAAAGGTTCCATTGAAACATAAGAAAAAGCCATTTCAGTGTGAGCTGGGGGAGCCCTGGCCCAGGAGGAGCAAGTCCTTTGGTGCTGAACTCAGGGAGGCCTGTCCCAGGCTGCCCAGGGAGGGTGTGGAGGCTCCTTCTTGGAGGTTCCCAACCCCACCTGGGCATGTTCCTGTGTGGCCTGATTGAGGTGTACCTGCTTGAGCAGGGGGGTTGGACTGGATGGTCTTTAGAGGTTCCCCTCCAATCCCCATCACTCTGTAAATCTACAAGGAAAAACTACTTTACTGTAAGGCTGAGGGAGCCCTGGCCCAGGCTGCCCAGGGAGGGTGTGGAGGCTCCTTCTCAGGAGGTTCCCAACCCCCCCTGGACACGTTCCTGTGCCCCCTGAGCCAGGGGAAGCTGCTGGAGCAGGGGCTGGGGCTGGAGCAGCTCTGCAGGACCCTTCCCACCCCCCACCACTGTGTGATTCTATGACTTATTCTTGTGTTTAAAGCACAAAACACCCTGAGAGTGTTTTTCTTCTCTTTGCAGTTGTCTCGGAGGAAGTGATAACTTTAAACATTTAAATGAAATTGATCTTTTTAATAATATTGATCCAAATGTAAGTATCCTCCTGAAAACCACCAAAGCCCTTCTTTAGGCAGCTTGGGGAGAGGAGGGAGGGAAGTAAATTCTGCCTTGGCTTGTAAGGATGTGCTTAAACTCACATCATCCCTGGATGGGGTTTTTCAGAACTAGGAGTTGACTTGATAGCTCCAGCCAAATGAATTTAGTAGAAGCAGTTCCCACTGAGCTTTGTGATGATTCTGTTCACAGAGATTTGCTCTTTCTCTTTGCAGGAGTCAAAGCATAAAAGAACAGACAGATCTATCTTGTGTTGTTTACGAAAAGGAGAGTCTGGTCAGGCATGGCCCAGGTTAACGAAAGAGAGGGCGAAGGTGGGTTTGTCTCTGGGGGAGGGGAGTTGCCTGTTGCCTCCTCTGGTTCCCAGTTCACTTGTTTATTACCTAGGGGTGTATTTTGCTTAATGTTTGGGTCACATTTGAAGGATGTAGCAGCTACTGAGCTGTGTTTCTGAGCAGGACAAGCAGCTCTTAACAAACCATCCTTTTCTGCCAGTACCAACTTGTCACGTGAATGTCCTTAAGTAACTTGTTTGATGTGCAGCTCAACTGGCTCAGTGTGGACTTCAACAACTGGAAAGACTGGGAAGATGACTCAGATGAAGACATGTCCAACTTTGATCGCTTTTCTGAGGTATGGGAACGTTTGTGTTACCTGGAGGGCTGGAGTCCAGGATCCTGGCAGTGCTGGGGGGCAGCAAAGGGAACGTGGGGCAGCACCGTGGGCTGGTGGGCAAGGAGCCAATGGCAGCCTGGGGGGCATGAAGAGAGTGTGGGCAGCAGGGCCAGGGAGGTTGTGCTGCCCCTCTGCTCTGCCAGAGCTGGGGAAGCCTCAGCTGGAGTCCTGGGGCCAGTGCTGGGCTCCCCAGCTGCAGAGAGACAGGGAAGTGCTGCAGAGAGGCCAGGGCAGGGCCAGCAAGATGCTGAGGGATGGAACATGTGTGTGAGGAGGAAAGGCTGCAGCCCTGGGGCTGTTGAGCCTGGGGAACAGAAGCCTGAGCTCAGGGGCACCTTGTTAATACTTAAGAAGTACCAGGCTGCCCAGGGAGGGTGTGGAGGCTCCTTCCTTGGAGCTCTTCAAGACCCCCCTGGACACATTCCTGTGTGACCCGATCTAGGTGGGAGCTGCTTCTGCAGGGGGTTGCACTGGATGAGCTCTAAAGGTCCCTTCCAGCCCCCACCATGCTGTGAGTCTGACAAAGGGTGTCAGGAGACTGAGGTGACATTTCCTTGCTGGGGTGGCCAGTGGCAGGACAAGGGGTGATGGGCACAGGGTGGGACACATTCCTGTGCCCCCTGAGCCAGGGGAAGCTGCTGGAGCAGGGGCTGAGGCTGGAGCAGCTCTGCAAGTCCCCTCCAACCCCCAACACTCTGTGACTCCAGGCTGTTTATAGGCAGGCAGGGACTGTCTTCCCTGAAGACATTGTCTTCCTCAGCCTCCCCCCTGCTGCTGCTTCCCTGGCCACTGCCCTTTACCAAGCCCCAGCCTTTGCCAGTTTAACCCACAGCAGAGAGGTGACCAGGCTGTGTTTGCTATCAGATACCACATGAACCTGTCCCCTCTTAGACACCAGCTCTAACTCCAGGCACTACTGGATTTGCAGAGCACTTAATTCCCCCTTCTTTTGACATGCTCACCTCCTGATTGCTGTGTAGGTGCAGTTGATTTGTCAAAACAACCCGTGGTTGTAAGAGTTTGAAGCTATTTTTAGATGTCTGCAGCACTCCCTGGGTTGCTGTAGGGTTGGTTTCACCCTTTTAACGTGGCCATTGTCTCTCCTGGCACAGATGATGAACAACATGGGTGGAGAGGATGATGTAGACTTGCCAGAAGTAGATGGGGCAGATGATGTAAGTACCTTGTTTGCAGGGAAATACGTGCAGGGCTGGTTCAGCACCCTGCACATTCATCACCCAGATCAAACTTCCACTCACTCTTCAGCACTTGCAAAAGCTGAAATGGCACCAGACTTTGGACAAAACATGTGTCAGTGCCCAGGCAGATGCAGTGACATCCCTCCACTGATCACTGCAGGGCAGCAAGGTCAAAGTGAGTGGGTCCTGGGGAGGACCAGAGTGTGGGCAGCAGGGCCAGGGAGGTTGTGCTGCCCCTCTGCTCTGCCAGAGCTGGGGAGAGCTCAGCTGGAGTCCTGGGGCCAGTGCTGGGCTCCCCAGCTGCAGAGAGACAGGGAAGTGCTGCAGAGAGGCCAGGGCAGGGCCAGCAAGATGCTGAGGGATGGAACATGTGTGTGAGGAGGAAAGGCTGCAGCCCTGGGGCTGTTCAGCCTGGGGAACAGAAGCCTGAGCTCAGGGACCCTTCTCAATGCTGCTGAGTCCCTAAAGGAGGATGGATGGGGCCAGGCTTTGTGCTGGGGTGGCCAGTGGCAGGACAAGGGGTGATGGGCACAGGCTGGGACACAGCAAGTGCCCCTGGCCCAGGAGGAGCAAGTCCTTTGGTGCTGAGCTGAGGGAGCCCTGGCCCAGGCTGCCCAGGGAGGGTGTGGAGGCTCCTTCTCAGGAGGTTCCCAACCCCCCCTGGACACGTTCCTGTGCCCCCTGAGCCAGGGGAAGCTGCTGGAGCAGGGGCTGGGCTGGAGCAGCTCTGCAGGGCCCTTCCAGCCTCCAGCACTCAGGGATCTGACCTGGAATTCCTCAAAAGGCAGAGCAGGGTTTGGAAGCAGCAGCTTCTTTGCAGGGCTGGTGGTGGGAGAGGGAGGTGCCTTCCATGTAGTCACTTCAATTCATGTTTCTTCTCCTTTGCAGGACTCACCAGACAGTGATGATGAAAGTAAGTTGGTGGCCACGTTTGTTTGCACACATGTGAGGAACAACGCTCCTCACTGAGTGGGAGCCTTGAGCAGAGCCAGGGACAGCTCTGTCCTGCCTGTGAGCTCATGCCTGAGCAGTGCAGGGTGGTATAATCCAGTGAAAGCCTTTCCACACGAGCATCAAATACCAGTTTGACCTTCCCAGCTGGCTGTAGGCCCAGGGAGCTTTGGCTTTAGAACAGCGGAGTGTGTGGTGCTGACACTGCTCGAGGAGGTTCCTGTGCTCTGGCTGTACACAGATCCTCTCTTAACTTGCTCTGTGCCCTTCCTGCTTGAGGGCTGGATCCTTTTGCTGATGTCATGAGGTTCCTGGTAGTTTTTTAGGCCCAAAACAGCAACAAAAGAAACTGTGTGGGCAGGAGGTTGACAGAGGTTCTCCTTCCTCTCTGCTCTGCCCTGCTGAGAGCACATCTGGGATATTGTGTCCAGCTCTGGGCCCCTCAGCTGCAGAAGGACAGGGAGCTGCTGGAGAGAGCTCAGCACAGGGCACAGAGATGCTGGAGTGGAGCATCTGCCTTGTGCTGAAAGGCTGAGGGAGCTGGGGCTCTGCAGCCTGGAGAAGAGGAGCCTGAGGGCTGAGCTCAGTCATGTTCACAAGTGGCAGGAGGCTGGAGCCAGGCTGTGCTCAGGGATGGCCAGTGACAGGACAAGGGGCAACAGGCACAAGCTGCAACATCAGAGGTTCCAAAGACACACAAGGCAGAATTTGTTCCCTGCTGAGGTGAGGGAGCACTGGCAGGGGCTGCCCAGATGGGCTGTGGAGGCTCCTGCTCTGGAGACATCCCAACCCCAGCTGGATGAGTCCCTGTGTGCCCTGCTCTGGGTGCTGCTGCTCTGGCAGGGGGCTGCACTGGCTGAGCTTCCCAGCTCCCTCCCAGCCCTTGTGAGTCTCTAAGTGAGGGCTCTGTGAAGGTGCCACTAATGCTCTTCTCTTTCTCTTTAGAAATGCCAGATCTGGAGTAAAGGAAAACTTCTCGTCTTCAGGGTTTGGGGAAAGAAGTTCATCACAACATTTCATAATTGAGATAAGAATTCCTGAGTTGATAGCCTTCAAAGGGAGATCCTACATCCTTTAACCCATTATTTTCCAGTCCATTTTCAATGGCTTCACTGATGGTTATGGTTAGTTGTGTGACCATTGCACGGGGCGCTCTCAAGCCACGAGGGGCAATAACGTGATGCATGAACCGTATTCCAGCCTTCCAAAAACCCCCCCCACCCCCCCCACCGCCCCCCCTCACCTCCAGCTGTAGGCAAGTGACTGAGAGCAGTTGCAATAACGTTTCCAGAGCCTCGGAGCAGATGGAATTACAAGGGGGGAGGATCTTGAGTTCACACCAAGGGAGAAAAAGAGCAATTAAGAGTCGTGGGGGGTGGTGGGTTCCCCTCCCCCGCCTTTCTGTGGCCTGAAATTGTCCATTTATACCGGGAACAAAAGTGGCTGAAAACAAAAAGCTTGTTGGCATTGGCTCCCCCTTCCCCCCCCTAAATTGGGCAGGTGTGCTGCTGGGGTTGGCTTCAGGTCTTGTTCCACTAAAGTTTGTATTGAAAAGGAAACAATTCTCCTGGTTTTGGTGTTTTTCCCTCACTACCACCCCCCCCCCCTCCATCCTTCCTCCCCCTCCCGGCCCTGGCAACGCTGACCCCGCAGCTTTCCTTCTTCCCCGAGGGGGGCTTTTCGAGCCCGGGCTCCTGGACGTTGTTGCTTTTCGAGCTGTTCCCTTTAGACCAAATCCTATTTGCACTGTAGGGGGTGGAAGGAAGCGCGTGGCAGAGCCCTGAGCGGGGGAAGGGAAGGGACGGGGGGGGGAAGGCGGCGGCGGCTTCGGAGCGGGCTGAGACGAACCGAACCTCAATTTGTGTTGAAGAAGCAGCGGGGGGGGGATTTTTTTAATGTCTACATTCTTTTTAATAAACTGTTGAAGACTCCGTGGCTGTGCTTCTGCCCCCGCCGCTGCCCCCGCGCCCGGCCCCGCGCCCCGCGGCCGCCCGGCCTTCGGGAGCCGACCGGGCTGGGGGGTGTTGCGGCGGTTCTGAGCCTCGGGGCTTGTCCCCGCGCCGCGGGCGGTTCGTGGCCGTCGGGCTTGCCTGCGGCCCGGCCGCGGGTGCGTCCCGGGGCCGCTCTGGGGGGGTCGCGGCGGGACGCGGCCGCGCGGTCACGGCGCCCGCCCCAAGGACAAGCGCGGGCCACGTGCGCAGCCGCTTCCGGCTCCCTGCGCAGGCGCCCCGCCCCTTTCCGCCCATCGCCCTATCAATGCGTGGCTTTTCTATGACGGACATCGCAGAGGCCCAATGGCCGCGAGGCGCAAGGCGAGCGCCCAGCGTAATCCAGCCAATGGGAGGCGGGAGGCGGAGGCGCGCGGCGGCGCGGTGGCCAATGGGCGATGGGCTGAGGCGCGCGGAGGCCCCGCCCCGCCGAGGGCCGTGAGGGGCGGGCGGCGCGCGGGGCGCAGTCGGCGCCGCCATGTTGGGGCTCGCGGGTCGCTGCTCGGCCGCCGCCGCCGCCGCCGCCGCCCGGCCGCTGCTCTGCCGTGTGGCCGGCTCGGGCCGCGACCTCCTCCCGCTGCTCCTCAGCCGCGGGGCTGCCCCAGCCGCTGCCGCCGCCGCCGGCCCGCGTGAGTGCGGGGCGGCCGCGGGGTCACCTTGGGGCCTGCGCGGGCGGGAGGGGGGCGCGGGCCGTTATGAGGCCCCGTTACCGGGACAGGACGGGACGGGACGGGATGAGCTGTGCCAGACGGCCACGGTCAGGGTCAGGGCTGCCGCATTGCGGCGGGGGGAAAGGGGAGGCAGGGTGGGGTGTCTCGGGGATACGGCGTGCGGGGGCTCTGGGGGCACCGCGGGGGATGCGGGGGGCACTGGGGGGGTGTGAGGAGACTGAGGGCACTGAGGGGGTTGTGAGGGCTCTGGGGGGACCAGGGGGGGTCCTGGGGTCATTGGGGGGGGTGTGAGGAGTCTGAAGGGGTTGTGAGGGCTCTGGGGGGACCAGGGGGGGTCCTGGGGCACTGGCGGGGGTGTGAGGAGACTGAGGGCACTGAGGGGGTTGTGAGGGCTCTGGGGGGACCAGGGGGGGTCCTGGGGTCATTGGGGGGGGTGTGAGGAGTCTGAAGGGGTTGTGAGGGCTCTGGGGGGACCAGGGGGGGTCCTGGGGGCACTGGCGGGGGTGTGAGGAGTCTGGGGGCACCGGGGGCTTGAGGGGGCTCTGGGAGCACCGGAGGGGGTGCGGGGACACCAAGGGGCGTTCAGGGGGTCCTCGGCACCCTGAGGGAGCTGCAGGGGCTCTGGGCGTGGTGAGGGGCGTTCAGGGGGTTGTGCACACCCCAAGGGAGATGCTGGAGCTTTGGGCACCCCGAGGGGTGTTCAGGGGGTTGTGGTGGCTCTGTGTGTGTCTCGGGCACATCCCAAGGGACCCCCAGTTCCACCCCCCCGAGGCCGGAGCTGCCCCTTCCTCACCCGACCTTGACTCGTCCCTCTTGGCCCGGGCCAGGCCGGGACTATGCAGCGCAGGCAGCTCCAGCCACCAAGGCCGGCGCCACCACGGGCCGCATCGTGGCCGTCATCGGGGCCGTGGTGGACGTGCAGTTCGACGAGGGGCTGCCCCCCATCCTCAACGCCCTCGAGGTGCAGGGCAGGGAGACCCGGCTAGTGCTGGAGGTGGCTCAGCACCTGGGTGAGTGTTTGCCGCAGAGGGGGCTGCAGAGGGCTGGGAAGGTTCCTCCTCTGATGATGCATCTCCGTGACTTTCGTTCTCCTGAGCTTGCTGAAGCCAAGGATTTCAATCTGAGGAGGAGGAAAATGGCTGCCAGAGGGCTGTGGCCTGCAGGGATGGGTTTTTTTTCTCTGTGTTATTTTATCCCTGGGTCTTTCCTGCCAGCAGCCTGCTCCCTTGTCAGGGCCTGGGGAAGCCGCCAGCAGCTGTGCCCAGGGGCAGCTCGAGGCCTCTGGTGGTTTTGCCTGGGCCAGGGGTGGCTTCTTTAAACAACAAGCTGCCAGAAGCTTCCCCTGGAGCTGTCAGGGCTGATGCCACTCAGCTCTTAAGATGGACCCAAGGCCTGGCCAATTAGTGACCGAGGTAACAACTCTGTGATTAACATACTGGAGAAGGGCAAGAAGCTGCAGGTGCTTTAAGATTCGGTTTTACGTCTCATCTCCCTGTTCTGATGGTTCATTAATTAATCATAGCCTTCTCTCCCCAAGCTCAGTCAGTTTTGCCCAGGACTGCTGAGGGATCTCCTTTGTCTTTAACTCACAAACCTCTTGTTACGTTTCCATCTCCCCTGTGCAGTTGAGGAGGGGGAGGGATAGAAGGATTTGGTGGGCACCACCCAGCCAGGGCTAAACACACCACAGAGGCGATGCCATGACACTGCTCCTGGGGCTTTGGCAGGAGAGAACACGGTGAGGACCATCGCCATGGATGGCACGGAGGGGCTGGTGAGAGGGCAGAAGGTGCTGGACTCGGGGGCTCCCATCCGCATCCCCGTGGGCCCCGAGACCCTGGGCAGGATCATGAACGTCATCGGGGAGCCCATCGATGAGAGAGGCCCCATCAGCACCAAGCAGTGAGCAGCTGGGGGCACTCACAGGGGTGTGGATGGGGTGGGGGGAGTCTCAGTTGAGCCACTCAGCCCCCTCCTCCTCTTCCTCCCGCCGCAGGTTCGCTGCCATCCACGCCGAGGCCCCGGAGTTCGTGGAGATGAGCGTTGAGCAGGAGATCCTGGTGACAGGGATCAAGGTGGTGGATCTGTTGGCTCCTTATGCCAAGGGAGGCAAGATCGGTGCGTTGTGCCCCGGGGGAAGGTGTTGGGGTGCTGGGGTGAGGGGTTTTGGGGGGGTTCGTGCTCTGCAGCACTTTCCTTCAGTGATGAGGAACAACTTGACTTTCGTTCTTCTGAGCTTTCTGAAGCAACGTTCAGTAATCTGAGGAGGAAAAGGGGGTGAAGGGAGATGCAGAGGAGCCAGGTGGGCTTTGGAGCTTCAGCAGGACTCCTCTACCCCCCCGCCAGGTTTGTTTGGAGGTGCTGGTGTGGGGAAGACTGTG
Organism: Colius striatus; assembly: GCF_028858725.1. NCBI lineage: Eukaryota > Metazoa > Chordata > Aves > Coliiformes > Coliidae > Colius > Colius striatus. Next base: position 1,917,298 of record NC_084784.1, on the reverse strand, counting down.
CTGATCATGGAGCTCATCAACAACGTGGCCAAAGCCCACGGCGGCTACTCGGTGTTTGCGGGTGTCGGGGAGCGAACCCGCGAGGGCAACGACCTGTACCACGAGATGATCGAGTCTGGGGTCATCAACCTGAAAGATGCCACTTCTAAGGTCTCCCGAGGGGGAGAGGGAGGGGCTTTGGGTGGACTGGGGGGCGCAGGGAGCCGAGTGTCACCCCGTGTCCCGCCCACAGGTCGCTCTGGTCTACGGGCAGATGAACGAGCCGCCGGGTGCCCGCGCCAGGGTGGCCCTGACAGGGCTGACGGTGGCCGAGTACTTCAGGGACCAGGAGGGTCAGGACGTGCTGCTCTTCATCGACAACATCTTCCGCTTCACCCAGGCGGGCTCGGAGGTGGGCACAGGGCTGGGGGGCTGCGGGGGGCTGGGCTGGGCTGAGCCTCTCACCACTCCTCTGCTCCCTGCCAGGTGTCAGCCCTGCTGGGCAGGATCCCGTCTGCTGTGGGCTACCAGCCCACGCTGGCCACAGACATGGGCACCATGCAGGAGAGGATCACCACCACCCGCAAGGGCTCCATCACCTCCGTGCAGGTCAGTGCGGGACCACCATCACCACCAATCGCCCCCCTCCGGGGTGGCCACCTCCAGCCCACCATCCCCTCCCCCTTCCTTCCCTCCCCAGGCCATCTACGTGCCTGCTGACGACTTGACCGACCCTGCCCCCGCCACCACCTTCGCCCATTTGGATGCCACCACCGTGCTGTCCCGTGCCATCGCCGAGCTGGGCATCTACCCAGCCGTGGACCCCCTGGACTCCACGTCCCGCATCATGGATCCCAACATCGTGGGCCCAGAGCACTACGACGTGGCTCGGGGCGTGCAGAAGATCCTGCAGGTGGGCTGAAGCCCCTCCCACGGGCATGGAGGGGATGAGGGCACAAAGACCCTCCCTTTCCCCAGTGCCAGCCCCTCACCTGCAGCCTTTCCCCGCAGGATTACAAGTCCCTGCAGGACATCATTGCCATCCTGGGCATGGATGAGCTGTCAGAGGAGGACAAGCTGACCGTGGCCCGTGCCCGTAAGATCCAGCGCTTCTTGTCTCAGCCCTTCCAGGTGGCTGAGGTTTTCACCGGCCACATGGGCAAACTGGTGCCTCTGAAGGAGACCATCAAGGGCTTCAAGCAGATCCTGGCAGGTGAGGTGGCCCTGGGAGAGGAAGGGGTCGTCCCCAAGCCGGGGTTGGAGGAGGAGCTGGGCATCTCCTCCCCCCCCTCCGTACTGACCCTCCCCCGTCCTTCCACCCCTGCAGGGGAGTACGACCACCTCCCGGAACAGGCCTTCTACATGGTGGGGCCCATCGAGGAGGCGGTGGCCAAGGCGGAGAAGTTGGCTGAAGAGCACGCCTGAGGGAGGGGCTCCTTCCCCCAGCCCCCCACGCCCCTCTCCCGGCTCTGCCTGGGGCCAGACCCCCCCTATTTAACATTTCCAATAAAAACGTGGGTGAAACACCCCCCGGAGGGTCGTGTGCTGCTGCAGCTCCCGCGTTTGAGGCCTGGGGGGGAGCCCCCCCACATGTGGGATGGGGGGGTTGGGTGCCCCTGGGGGTGGGGGGCTCAGCCTCTGCTGGGGTGTTGGTGCAGGGGGAGGCTGCAGGATGGGGTTCAGCTGCACAGGGCCCCTCGCCCTGGGGGAGGTGACGGGAGGGACCCCCATGCGTGGGGTACAGCTGTTTATGGGGAGGGAGGGGGGCTACTGGCGTGGGGGGAGGAACGGGTCGCGTTGGTCCCAGCCCCGTGTGTTTTCCCCCCGCTGCTTCCTCCCTGCCCCCGTTCCAGCTCCACCATTCTGCGGCACAAAGGGCCGCCGCGGGGCCGCCCCCGCCCCGACAGCTGCCGCTTTGTCCGCGGGGTCCCGGGGGGCCGCGCCGGCCCGGCCCTCCCCGCTGCGGGGCTGCGGCACCGGCCCCGCGGGCAGCGCCACCCTCCGCTCCCCTCCCCAGAGCGCCGCGGCCGGGCCGAACCGCGGGGGGCGCAGGGGGGGGCTGCAGGCCGGGACGGCATCGCGCGGCCGCGCTGCTGCGGCGGGGGGCGGCGGGGGGACAGCTCGAGCCCCCTGCCCGGGGAAGGCAGCGCGGCCGCTTTAAATGGCGCGGCGCGGCGCGGGGAGGGGGCGGGGGCGGCGCTGACATCACGCGGGGCCGCGAGCACCTGCGCCGCCGCCCGGCACCGGCTCCGCCACCGGCTCCGCCGCGCTCGCTGCCCCCGCCCCGCTCCCCGCGGGCACCGGGGCTGGCGCCGGCCCGGCGCCGCCGCCCCCCGCAGGTACGGACCGCGCGGGACGGGACCCGGGGCCGACCCCCCGCACCCCCCACGCCAACACGCACCGGGACCCCCCGGCTCTGAACCGGGACCCTCCGCCGGCTCGGGAGCTTCAGCCGCGCGGGGAACTCCCCGCACCGGGCAGGAATTGGCATAGATACCCCTTCCCCACCCGCCCCTGCTCCGCCGAGGCTTCCCCGGGACCGGCGCCCCCCCCCCGGGACCCCCTCCGCGCCCCCCCCGCACCGGCACCCGGCGGCGCCCCCGGTCCCTGCGCAGCGAGGCCTGGACGGTGCCGCGTGACGTCAGCGGGGATCCCGGGGGCCGGGGCAGCCGCGCGGCCCGGGATGGAGCGGGGAGGGGGCGTCCGCTGGGCCCGGGGCGCGCTCGGGGACTGGGGAGCGCGGGGGGGGAACCGGCCCGGGTCCGCAGACCCCCCCTCCACCTCCCGCGCGCGGCGCCGCCGGTTCCCCGGGGCCGGGCGGGGCGAAGGGAGAACGAAGAGGGAAGCGGCGGCGGGGGGGGGACACGGAACGGGCCCGGGGGAGGGGGGTGCGGGGCGGGGCGATCCCGGCGATGGGGGGGAACCGGTGTGGGGGGGGGGGGGAGGGCGGCCCCGCGTGGGGATTCCCCCCGCCCTGACCCCGCCGGGGGCGGGGATCCCCTCCCACGTGGGCGCGCGCGGGCCGCCCCCCCCCTCCCCTTTCCCCTCCCTCCCCCCCCCCCCCGTCCGGTGACGCGCGCGCGCCGCTCCCGGTGACGCGATGGCGGCGGCGGTGACGCGCGCGGCGGGGGGCGGGCCCGGGACCGCCCGGCGGCGCGAGGCGCTTCCTGCCCTGCGCCGCTGTCTCGGCTCCGCTCGGCGCGGCGGGTCCGGTGCTGCGGCCCGGCCCGGCCCGGTCCGCGCCATGCGGAGCCGCCTCCCGCCCCGCGCCGCCTGAGCCGGGCCCGGAGCCCCCGCCGGGCCCGCGCCGCCGCCTGCCAGGTGCGGGGTCGGGGCTGCGGGAGGGGGGGGGTCGGGGCGAACGGCCCGCGGCGGCCGTTAATGACCGGTGTGGGGGGGGGGTGGAGGGGGGGGCGGTTGGTGACCGGCGCGGGCGGCTCCGGTGGGACCTCGCTCCTCGGGTACGAGCCCCGCCATCCCCCCGGCGCATCCCGCTGAGACTTCTCCCCCCCTCCGCTCCTCACCGGCCCCGGCCCGACCCCGCTCCCCTCCCGCCGAGGCCTTAGACCCGGCCTGGAGCCGCGGCGGGGGTACAGACCCCCCCGTCCCCGGTGACCGGTGCGGTTCCCCCCTGCGTATGGTCTCGGACACAGGAGCGAGACACTTCACCCCCCACGGCCTGTCCCGTGTCCATCGTGTCGTGTGTGTGTCCCCCTCCCCGGCCGGGACCCCGCTGCGGCGGCGGGGGGGGCATTGCCCCGCCGTGGGGCGGCGGTGGGGCTGCGGGGGGTTGCGGTCGCCGCTGGGCGCGGTGTCGGGGGCGGTCCCGGGGCCGTGTCCCTCCGTGCCTGTGTCCGTCCCCCCGCAGGAAGTGGCCGGGAAATGGCAGCCGGTTGTTGCGTCTCCTTGTTTTTGAAACGTCCTTTTTAATCAGGTCGCGTCTCACTCCCGGGGCTGCCGGTGCCGTGCCGGGGGAGGGGGGGGTCGCGTTCGCCTCGGAACGGCAGCGCTGCACCCCCCGATGACCCCCAACACCCCCCCAGGCCTGGGGCTCTGCATCCCACCCTCCTTGTCCCCGGCTGGGCCCGGGCCCGGTGCCGGTGGGTGAGACCCCGGCGCCCGAGGCGCATCCCCGGGCAGGGAGGGGGCGGCCCGTAACCCCCCCGACACACGACCCCCGTCCCTCGCCGCCTTCGCCTCGCCGCCGGCTCCGGTTACGCGCCGTGGCCCAGTTCTGCAGCTCCGCCGTGGGTCACGTGCGGCGTGGCGGGGGGAGCGAGGCCACGGCGGCAGGAGCCCCAGGGCCGGGCAGGAGCCCCAGGGCCGGGCAGGAGCCCCGAGGCTGGGCAGGAGCCCCAGGGTCAGGCAGGAGCCCCAGGGTCGTGCGGGAGTTCCAGGGTCAGACAGGAGCCCCAGGGCCGGGCAGGAGCCCCGAGGCTGGGCAGGAGCCCCAGGGTCAGACAGGAGCCCCAGGGCCGGGCAGGAGCCCCGAGGCTGGGCAGGAGCCCCAGGGTCAGGCAGGAGCCCCAGGGCCGGGCAGGAGCCCCGAGGCCAGGCAGGAGCCCCAGGGTCAGGCAGGAGTGCTGAGGCCCAGCAGGAGCCCCGAGGCTGGACAGGAGCCCCAGGGTCGGGCAGGAGCCCCAGGGTCAGGCAGGAGCCCCAGGGCCCAGGCAGGAGCCCCAGGGCCGGGCAGGAGCCCCAGGGCCGGGCAGGAGCCCCGAGGCCAGGCAGGAGCCCCAGGGCCGGGCAGGAGCCCCGAGGCCAGGCAGGAGCCCCAGGGTCAGGCAGGAGCCCCAGGGCCGGGCAGGAGCCCCAGGGCCCAGGCAGGAGCCCCAGGGTCAGGCAGGAGCCCCAGGGCCGGGCAGGAGCCCCGAGGCCAGGCAGGAGCCCCAGGGTCAGGCAGGAGTGCTGAGGCCCAGCAGGAGCCCCGAGGCTGGACAGGAGCCCCAGGGTCGGGCAGGAGCCCCAGGGTCAGGCAGGAGCCCCAGGGTCAGGCAGGAGCCCCAGGGTCGTGCGGGAGTTCCAGGGTCAGACAGGAGCCCCAGGGCCGGGCAGGAGCCCCGAGGCTGGGCAGGAGCCCCAGGGTCAGACAGGAGCCCCAGGGCCGGGCAGGAGCCCCGAGGCTGGGCAGGAGCCCCAGGGTCAGGCAGGAGCCCCAGGGCCGGGCAGGAGCCCCGAGGCCAGGCAGGAGCCCCAGGGTCAGGCAGGAGTGCTGAGGCCCAGCAGGAGCCCCGAGGCTGGACAGGAGCCCCAGGGTCGGGCAGGAGCCCCAGGGTCAGGCAGGAGCCCCAGGGCCCAGGCAGGAGCCCCAGGGCCGGGCAGGAGCCCCAGGGCCGGGCAGGAGCCCCGAGGCCAGGCAGGAGCCCCAGGGCCGGGCAGGAGCCCCGAGGCCAGGCAGGAGCCCCAGGGTCAGGCAGGAGCCCCAGGGCCGGGCAGGAGCCCCGAGGCCAGGCAGGAGCCCCAGGGTCAGGCAGGAGCCCCAGGGCCGGGCAGGAGCCCCAGGGCCCAGGCAGGAGCCCCAGGGCCGGGCAGGAGCCCCAGGGTCAGGCAGGAGCCCCAGGGCCGGGCAGGAGCCCCGAGGCCAGGCAGGAGCCCCAGGGTCAGGCAGGAGCCCCAGGGCCGGGCAGGAGCCCCGAGGCCAGGCAGGAGCCCCAGGGTCAGGCAGGAGCCCCGAGGCTGGGCAGGAGCCCCAAGGCTGGACAGGAGCTCCAGTGTCAGGCAGGAGTGCTGAGGCCTGGGAGGAGCCCCAGGGTCAGGCAGGAGCCCCGAGGCTGGGCAGGAGCTCCAGGCCCAGGCAGGAGCTCCAGGGTCAGGCAGGAGCTCCAGTGTCAGGCAGGAGTGCTGAGGCCTGGGAGGAGCCCCAGGGCCGGGCAGCAGCCCCGAGGCCGGGCAGGACGTGCCAGCCTCTGCCCACGCCGCGCCCCAGCGTTGGCCGAGCTCCCAGCGATGCCGAGGGTGGCTCCAGCACCCGCAGCGCTCGGGGTGTCCCCAGACAAGGGCGAGCTGCAGCGTGTGACCTGGGGCATTGCTTCCCACCTGCCTCATCTCCCACCTCCTGCCTTCTGTTTGCCCCTCCTGGCTGTGCATTTTGGCTCCTGGCCCCGTCCCCACGCCTGGCACGTGCCCAGTCTGCGGCGCTGAGCTGTGGCCACCCCTTGTCTGGTCCTGGCAGCGTCCCTTTGCTGCCTCCCCTGAGCTCCAGCAGCCGGGTCTGTGCATCACACGCTGTGTGGGACAGGAAAAGCTCTTTTCCTTTTCCAGCCTCCCCGTGTCCGGTGTCCCCGTGGTGACCAGGGGCTGGGCAGTGCCAGCCCCCGGGGTGTGGGGTGGCTCTGGGGCCATTCCAGGACATCCAGGAGCGATGTGTGTGTGTGGCAGCCGTGTCACTGCCCCTTTGGGTCTCTCTGGTGGGTGAATCACTGGTGTCCCTGGGCCAGCTGTGAGAGGGTTTGGTGGCCCCGTCTCCTCCAGCCCCCAGCAGCTGATGTGTGATGAAATCCCTGCCTGGGTTTCGACACGAGCTGCTGGTGCTGCGGCATCTGCTGAGCGTGTGGCAGCGTTGGCCCTTCCGGAGAGCTCGGTGCAAGCGGTGCCACCTCAGCCCATGGCACGGCAGGACGGGCAGGTGCCAGCCGTGGTGGTCTCATGGGCTGTCTCTGTGGGTCCCCCCCACACCAGCACCGGTGTTCCTGTCTCAGCTCATCTGAGAGTGCAGGGACTCGGCTGCCTCACCTGCCAGGACTCTCTCAGGTGGCTGCAGGGTCCCCTGAAGGTCACCAGCGGCTCCTGCCCTGTCCCTGGGCCTTGCTGGCACAGCTCTGAGGCTGCTGCTCGCTCCCTCCTGGCTGGGACACGAGGCAGATCCTGCCTGGAGGATCCCCAGGGCTGGGTGTGGGTTGTGCTGTGGGGTCTCCTCTGGCTCAGGGGGGTTGTGGCTGAGGTGGGATCACTGACTGTCACCACAGAGGCCTTGCAGTGCTGGGATCTCCTGGGGTCACGGAGCTTCTCTGAGGAGACCAAACAGCCCCTGGGGATGTGGCACCAGGGAGTTGGGCGCTTGGGGTTAACGTGGGTGAGCTGTGCTCCCCTGGAACTGCCAGAGCAGAGCTGTGAGACCTGAGCTGTGCTCCCCAGGACCTGCCAGAGTAGAGCTGTGAGACCTGAGCTGTGCTCCCCCGGAGCTGCCAGGGCAGAGCTGTGAGACCTGAGCTGTGCTACCCTGGAGCTGCCAGGGCAGAGCTGTGCTCCCCGGGACCTGCCAGAGCAGAGCTGTGAGACCAGAGCTGTGCTCACCTGGAGCTGTGAGACCAGAGCTGTGCTCACCTGGAGCTGTGAGACCAGAGCTGTGCTCACCTGGAGCTGCCAGAGTAGAGCTGTGAGACCAGAGCTGTGCTCACCTGGAGCTGTGAGACCAGAGCTGTGCTCACCTGGAGCTGCCAGAGTAGAGCTGTGAGACCAGAGCTGTGCTCACCTGGAGCTGTGAGACCAGAGCTGTGCTCACCTGGAGCTGTGAGACCAGAGCTGTGCTCTCCTGGAGCTGTGAGACCAGAGCTGTGCTCTCCTGGAGCTGTGAGACCAGAGCTGTGCTCACCTGGAGCTGTGAGACCAGAGCTGTGCTCACCTGGAGCTGCCAGAGTAGAGCTGTGAGACCAGGGCTGTGCTCACCTGGAGCTGTGAGACCAGAGCTGTGCTCACCTGGAGCTGCCAGAGTAGAGCTGTGAGACCAGAGCTGTGCTCACCTGGAGCTGTGAGACCAGAGCTGTGCTCTCCTGGAGCTGTGAGACCAGAGCTGTGCTCTCCTGGAGCTGTGAGACCAGAGCTGTGCTCTCCTGGAGCTGTGAGACCAGAGCTGTGCTCACCTGGAGCTGTGAGACCAGAGCTGTGCTCACCTGGAGCTGTGAGACCTGAGCTGTGCTCCCCTGGAGCTGCCAGGGCAGAGCTGTGCTCACCTAGAGCTGTGAGACCTGAGCTGTGCTCCCCTGGAACTGCCAGGACAGAGCTGCCAGGGCAGAGCTGTGCTCTCCTGGAGCTGTGAGACCTGAGCTGTGCTCCCCTGGAGCTGCCAGGGCAGAGCTGTGAGACCAGAGCTGTGCTCTCCTGGAGCTGTGAGACCTGAGCTGTGCTCCCCTGGAGCTGCCAGGGCAGAGCTGTGCTCCCCTGGAGCTGCCCAGCTCATGGCAGAGGCAGCATTGCCAAGGGGCACTGCAGTGCCAGGGGGGTTTGGTTGCTGCTCCTCACCCTCCCCACATTTCCTTCCCCACAGCGCTTCCCCAGGCTCCCGGCCTGGCACAGGGAGCAGCTCTGCCCTGGCACAGGGAGCAGGGGGTTCCCTGTGGCCCCTCTACCCCTGGGGCTCACCCTGATGCCTTTTCTTCCCTCCACAGAAATGGAAACAAACAACCATTTCAACTTCACTGGCCTTTCCTCCACACCCACTGCCTCAGGACCGAAACCCACGCCTGCCTCAGGGGACAGCCCCTTCGCCCACGGCTCCCCGCTCGGCTTCCCCCAGCAAGGGAAAAGTGAGTCTGTGTGTGTCTGTGTGTGTATATGTGCACCTGTCTGTGTGTGTGTCTGTGTGTGTGTCTGTGTGTGTGTCTGTGTGTGTCTGTGCACCTGTGTATGTGTGTGTCAGTGTGTGTGCACCTGTGTACATGTGTGCTTGTGCCCCCGTGCGTGCACGATGTGTGTGTCTGTATGTGTGTTTGTATGTGCCTGTCTCTCTGTGTGTGTGTATGTGCCTGTCTCTGTGCCTGTCTGTGTGTATGTATGTGCCTGTGTGCCTGTGTGTGTGTGTATGTGCCTGTCTCTCTGTGTGTCTGTGTGTGTGTGTATGTGCCTGTCTCTCTGTGTGTCTGTGTGTGTGTGTATGTGCCTGTCTCTCTGTGTGTCTGTGTGTGTGTGTATGTGCCTGTCTCTCTGTGTGTCTGTGTGTGTGTGTATGTGCCTGTCTCTCTGTGTGTCTGTGTGTGTGTGTATGTGCCTGTCTCTCTGTGTGTCTGTGTGTATGTATGTGCCTGTCTGTGTGTGTATGTATGTGCCTGTCTGTGTGTGTGTGTATGTGCCTGTCTCTCTGTGTGTCTGTGTGTATGTATGTGCCTGTCTCTCTGTGTATCTGTGTGTATGTATGTGCCTGTCTGTGTGTGTATGTATGTGCCTGTCTCTCTGTGTATCTGTGTGTGTGTATGTGCCTGTCTCTCTGTGTGTCTGTGTGTGTGTATGTGCCTGTCTCTCTGTGTCTGTGTGTATGTATGTGCCCGTGTCTGTGTGTGTGTGTATGTGCCTGTCTCTCTGTGTGTCTGTGTGTGTGTATGTGCCTGTCTCTCTGTGTATCTGTGTGTATGTATGTGCCTGTCTGTGTGTGTGTGTATGTGCCTGTCTCTCTGTGTGTCTGTGTGTGTGTGTATGTGCCTGTCTCTCTGTGTGTCTGTGTGTGTGTATGTGCCTGTCTCTGTGTATCTGTGTGTATGTATGTGCCTGTGTGTGTGTGTATGTGCCTGTCTCTCTGTGTGTCTGTGTGTGTGTATGTGCCTGTCTCTGTGTATCTGTGTGTATGTATGTGCCTGTGTGTGTGTGTATGTGCCTGTCTCTCTGTGTGTCTGTGTGTGTGTATGTGCCTGTCTCTGTGTATCTGTGTGTATGTATGTGCCTGTGTGTGTGTGTATGTGCCTGTCTCTCTGTGTGTCTGTGTGTGTGTATGTGCCTGTCTCTGTGTATCTGTGTGTATGTATGTGCCTGTGTGTGTGTGTATGTGCCTGTCTCTCTGTGTGTCTGTGTGTGTGTATGTGCCTGTCTCTGTGTATCTGTGTGTATGTATGTGCCTGTGTGTGTGTATGTGCCTGTCTCTCTGTGTGTCTGTGTGTGTGTATGTGCCTGTCTCTGTGTATCTGTGTGTATGTATGTGCCTGTGTGTGTGTGTATGTGCCTGTCTCTGTGTATCTGTGTGTATGTATGTGCCTGTGTGTGTGTGTATGTGCCTGTCTCTCTGTGTGTCTGTGTGTGTGTATGTGCCTGTCTCTGTGTATCTGTGTGTATGTATGTGCCTGTGTGTGTGTGTATGTGCCTGTCTCTGTGTATCTGTGTGTATGTATGTGCCTGTGTGTGTGTGTATGTGCCTGTCTCTCTGTGTGTCTGTGTGTGTGTGTATGTGCCTGTCTCTCTGTGTGTCTGTGTGTGTGTGTATGTGCCTGTCTCTCTGTGTGTATGTGCCTGTCTCTATGTGTCTGTGTGTATGTATGTGCCTGTCTGTGTGTATGTATGTGCCTGTCTCTCTGTGTGTGTGTGTGTGCATCTGTGTGCCTGTCTCTGTGTTTGTGTCTGTGTCCCCAACCCTGGGCACAGAGAGGGGGCAGCAGCACATCCCAGCACGTGGGACCAAAGCCAGGGCTCTGGCATGTGCCCACCAAAGCCTTGGCCTGGAAAGGCTGTGCCAGAGCAGGGGCTGTGTGTGGATTTGGCCTCAGCTGATCCGGCACAGCCCTGCCAAGCGCTCGCCTGATCCCCGGCAGCCTGCGGCTCTCGGCACAACGCCGACGGGACGGTGTCACCAGGCAGAGCTCTGTGTGCCAGGGGGTCTTGGGGTGGGGAGAACCAACCCAGCTCTGTGCAGGGGGTTTGGGTGAGGGAATGGGGGTGTTGAGCCTGGAGAAGACGCTGAGGGGAGCCAGCAGCACTCTCTGACACTCCCTGCCAGGAGGCTGCAGGGAGCTGGGGTCAGTCTGCTCCTGAGGGGCAGCACAAGAGGAAAGGGGCTGGAGTTGCCCCAGGGGAGGTTGAGGCTGGAGCTGAGGCAGAACTGTTTCCCTGAGGGGGGTGTCAGCCCTGTGCCAGGCTGCCCAGGGAGCTGGGGCAGTGCCCAGCCCTGGAGGGACCCCAAAGCCGTGGGGTGAGGTGCTGAGGGGTCAGTGCTGGGCTGGGCAGGGTGAGGGCAGGGCTGGGACTGCAGCAGCTTCAGGGGCTTTTCCAGCCCAGCCCATCCCACGATTCCCCAGGCTGGGGGTTCACTGGCTGCCAGGTCATCCCACTGTCCTCAAACCCTCTCACGCTTCCCTTTGGGGGTTGGGTGTGTGTCAGAGCAGCTCCAACCCCCCCCAACCCCTCACCTCTCTGCTTCCCTCACAGGTCTGAACGGGGGGATGAATGTCAATGGCTTCTCTACTGTATCTCACCCCAGTACTTCAGGGACCTTCGCCCCCAGCTCTCCGCCCGCCGGGACGCCGCCGCTCCGCGCCTACGACTGCCTCTGGGACTACTCCCCGTACCCTGGCGCCGGTGGCCTCAAGGACAGCGGCTCCCCAGCTCCCTCCCAGCTCTCCAGCCTTGCACAGTTCCCCCTCAACGGTGTCACTGGGGGGTCCAGACCCTCGTCCCCCGGCCACGGCACCAACCTCCGCGCTGCCGGGCAGGAGTTTTGGGGCAACGGCACGTCCGGCTCCATGGGGTTGAACTTTGACTCGCAGGAGCTCTACGACTCGTTCCACGAGCAGAGCTTTGAGTTGATGCAGAATGGGCCTGGGGGGTTTTACACTGCTCCCCAACACTCTCCCATGCTGGCTTCTGGCACTCAGCCCTTCTCGCTGCCGCCGGCCCCGCCGGAGGAGCCGGGCGCCGGGGAAGGAGACGCCGATGGCACAGCCAAAGAGATGCCCCCGGCCATCACCGAGAATGGGGGTGGGCTGGTGGGCAGCAGGGAGCTGGAGGAGGCACAGCCAGGTAGGAGCAGAGCTGCACCCTTGGGAGCCTGAGCTGGGATGGTTGGGGTTGGACATCAGCAGCCCGACCCACCTGCGCCGTGACACAGCCAAAGTGTGACCTGTTGTGTCTTGGGGTCACTGCTGGGATCCTGTTAAAGCAAAACCAGGCTCAGCCTGTGCTGTGTGTGAGACCCAGGGGCTTGGGGGGGTTGTGTGCCTGGGGGAGACTCAGAAGCCCCCCTGTCCTGATTGGGATCCCTTTAAACCACAAACAGACTCAGCCTGTGGTGGGGAGGTTGTGTGCCAGGGGGAGATCCAGCAGCCCCCCTGTCCTGGTTGGGATCCCTTTAAACCAAAACCAGGCTCAGCCTGTGCTGTGTGTGAGCCCCAGGGGCTTAGGGGGGTTGTGTGCCTGGGGGAGACTCAGAAGCCCCCCTGTCTTGGTTGGGATCCCTTTAGACCACAGCCAGGCTCAGCCTGTGGGGATTTGGGGGGAGTTGTGTGCCAGGGGGAGACCCAGCAGCCCCCCCAGCCAAGGTGTGACGTGTTGTGTCTTGGGGTCACTTTGGGATCCCCTTAGACCAAAACCAGGCTCAGCTCATGATGTGTGTGAGCCCTGGGGATGTAGGGGGTTGTGTGTCTGGGGGGACACTCAGAAGCCCCCCTTAGCCCCCCTGTCCTGGTTGGGATCCCTTTAGACCACAACCAGGCTCAGCCTGTGGGGATGTGGGGGGAGTTGTGTACCCCAGCAGCCCCCCAGCCCATGTGTCCCAGCCAAGGTTTGATCTGTTGTGTCTTGGGGTCACTGCTGGGATCCCTTTAAACCAAAACCAGGCTCAGCCCATGCTGTGTGTGAACCCCAGGGGCTGTGGGGGGCTTGTGTTCCTGGGGGACACTCAGAAGCCCCCCTCAGCCCCCCTGTCTTGGTTGGGATCCCTTTAAACCACAACCAGGCTCAGCCTGTGCTGTGTGTGAGCCCCAGGGGATGTGGGGGGGTTGTGTTCCTGGGGGTACACTCAGAAGCCCTCCCCAGCCCCCCTGTCCTGGTTGGGATCCCTTTAAACCACAACCAGGCTCAGCCTGTGGGGATTTGGGGGGAGTTGTGTGCCAGCAGCCCCCACGTCCCTCATGTCCTGGCCAAGCCCCAGGGGCTGTGGTGGGGTTGTGTGCCTGGGGGAGACTCAGAAGCCCCCCCAGCCAAGGTGTGACCTGTTGTGTCTTGGGGTCACTGTTGGGACCCTTTAAACCACAGCCAGACTCAGCCTGTGGGGCTGGGGGGAGTTGTGTGCCAGGGGGAGTTGTGTGCCAGGGGGAGACCCAGCAGACCCCCCAGCCAAGGTGTGACCTGTTGTATCTTGGGGTCACTGTTGGGACCCTTTAAACCACAGCCAGACTCAGCCTGTGGGGCTGGGGGGAGTTGTGTGCCAGGGGGAGTTGTGTGCCAGGGGGAGTTGTGTGCCAGGGGGAGACCCAGCAGCCCCCCCAGCCAAGATGTGACCTGTTGTATCTTGGGGTCACTGTTGGGACCCTTTAAACCACAACCAGGCTCAGCCCATGCTGTGTGTGAGCCCCAGGGGATGTGGGGGGGTTGTGTGCCTGGGGGTACACTCAGAAGCCCTCCCCAGTCCCCCCTGTCCTGGTTGGGATCCCTTTAAACCACAAGCAGACTCAGCCTGTGGGGATTTGAGGGGAGTTGTGTGCCCCAGCAGCAACACCAGCCCATGTGTCCCAGCCAAGGTTTGATCTGTTGTGTCTTGGGGTCACTGCTGGGATCCCTTTAAACCAAAACCAGGCTCAGCCTGTGGGGATTTGGGGGGAGTTGTGTGCCAGGGGGAGACCCAGCAGCCCCCCCAGCCAAGGTGTGACTTGGGGGTCACTGTTGGGACCCTTTAAACCACAACCAGGCTCAGCCCGTGCTGTGTGTGAGCCCCAGGGGATGTGGGGGGGTTGTGTGCCTGGGGGTACACTCAGAAGCCCTCCCCAGCCCCCCCTGTCCTGGTTGGGATCCCTTTAAACCACAACCAGGCTCAGCCTGTGGGGATTTGGGGGGAGTTGTGTGCCAGCAGCCCCCACATCCCTCATGTCCTGGCCAAGCCCCAGGGGCTGTGGGGGGTTTGTGTGCCTGGGGGAGACTCAGAAGCCCCCCCAGCCAAGGTGTGACCTGTTGTGTCTTGGGGTCACTGTTGGGACCCTTTAAACCACAACCAGGCTCAGCCCATGCTGTGTGTGAGCCCCAAGGGATGTGGGGGGGTTGTGTGCCTGGGGGTACACTCAGAAGCCCTCCCCAGTCCCCCCTGTCCTGGTTGGGATCCCTTTAAACCACAAGCAGACTCAGCCTGTGGGAATTTGGGGGGAGTTGTGTGCCAGCAGCCCCCACGTCCCTCATGTCCTGGCCAAGCCCCAGGGGCTGTGGTGGGGTTGTGTGCCTGGGGGAGACTCAGAAGCCCCCCCAGCCAAGATGTGACCTGTTGTGTCTTGGGATCACTGTTGGGACCCTTTAAACCACAGCCAGACTCAGCCTGTGGGGCTGGGGGGAGTTGGGGGGAGTTGTGTGCCAGGGGGAGTTGTGTGCCAGGGGGAGACCCAGCAGCCCCCCCAGCCAAGATGTGACCTGTTGTGTCGTGGGGTCACTGTTGGGACCCTTTAAACCTCAGCCAGGCTCAGCCCATGCTATGTGTGAGCCCCAAGGGATGTGGGGGGGTTGTGTGCCTGGGGGAGACTCAGAAGCCCCCCCAGCCAAGGTGTGACCTGTTGTGTCTTGGGGTCACTGTTGGGACCCTTTAAACCACAACCAGACTCAGCCTGTGGGGCTGGGGGGAGTTGTGTGCCAGCAGCCCCCACGTCCCTCATGTCCTGGCCAAGCCCCAGGGGCTGTGGTGGGGTTGTGTGCCTGGGGGAGACTCAGAAGCCCCCCCAGCCAAGATGTGACCTGTTGTGTCTTGGGGTCACTGTTGGGACCCTTTAAACCACAGCCAGACTCAGCCTGTGGGGCTGGGGGGAGTTGTGTGCCAGGGGGAGTTGTGTGCCAGGGGGAGACCCAACAGCCCCCCCAGCTAAGATGTGACCTGTTGTGTCTTGGGGTCACTGTTGGGACCCTTTAAACCTCAGCCAGGCTCAGCCTGTGGGGCTGAGGGGAGTTGGGGGGAGTTGTGTGCCAGGGGGAGTTGTGTGCCAGGGGGAGACCCAGCAGCCCCCCCAGCCAAGATGTGACCTGTTGTGTCTTGGGGTCACTGTTGGGACCCTTTAAACCACAGCCAGACTCAGCCTGTGGGGCTGAGGGGAGTTGGGGGGAGTTGTGTGCCAGGGGGAGACCCAGCAGCCCCCCCAGCCAAGATGTGACCTGTTGTATCTTGGGGTCACTGTTGGGACCCTTTAAACCTCAGCCAGGCTCAGCCCATGCTGTGTGTGAGCCCCAGGGGATGTGTGTGTGTGGGTTTACATGCCAGGGGGACCCCCAGCAGCCCCCCCAGCCCAATACTGCTGCTGGCAGCAGCTTGTTGTCTCCCTGTGCTGGGGGCTGCCGTGCCCTGGGGCTCTGTGCCCATCCCACCCCGTTGCCCCAGGCTCTGTTTCTCTCCCTTGCTCCCTTTAGACTTGAAGATGTGCAGCTACAACGGGTCAGCGCCCGGCACGGAGGCGCCTGTGCTGGGCCCCGGCGCGGGCAGCGGCTGCCTGGGGGACACGTCCCCCATGGCCCCCCGGCTGGAGGACACCCACATCCTCAGCGAGCACCCCCTGGAACCCTTCGAGTCCTTGGCCAGAGGTAGGGGGGAGGCTGGGGGTGGGTGAGGGCAGGACGGGCAGCGGCTCGTGGCCTCGGGAGGCTGCTCCAGGGCTGCTGCAGCAGCTCGGGCTCCGGGCAGCGCCTCCCCCATTCCCTCCCCTCCCTGCAGCCGGGTTCCCTGCGTGTCCTTCCCCTCCCCTCCGGGCTGTTGCTCAGCGTTTCCCCGCTGCCATCCCCAGCCACGGCCATTTTGGGCTCCCAGAGGAGGGGGCGTGGCTGGGGGAGGTAAGGGGGGGGGTCCCAAATCCTTTAACCCTTCACCTGCCGGTGCCTTTTCATCCCACCACTGGGGGAGAGGGGGCGTGGGATGGGGGGAACTTGAGGCAGCCCCCGGGAGCGGAGCCACGGGGCTCTGCGTGCCCCCAGCCCCGGTCCCGATGCTCATCCCAGACCCCGGCACCGGGGACCTCTACGCCATGGACGACTCGCAGCTGGTGAGCGACAAATCGCCTCTGGAGGAGCCCCCCGACCTGCCCTGTGCCTCCAGCCCCCCGCTGCACGCCGCCGGCCCCTTCGGCCTCCTGCCCGCCAGCCCCCCGCCCGCCCCGCTGCTCGCCGGGTCTGCCTCGCCGCCCGCCCTGCACGGTACGAGCCTCAGCGGCGCTGGTACAGCCATACCAGCAATGGTACAGCCTCAGGGGTGCTGGTACAGCCTCAGGGGTGCTGGTACAGCCTCAGGGGCGCTGGTACAGCCTCACTGGCACTGTTACAGCCTCAGGGGCGCTGGTACAGCCTCAGGGGCGCTGGTACAGCCTCAGGGGCGCTGGTACAGCCATACCAGCAATGGTACAGCCTCAGGGGTGCTGGTACAGCCTCAGGGGCGCTGGTACAGCCTCAGGGGCGCTGGTACAGCCATACCAGCAATGGTACAGCCTCAGGGGCGCTGGTACAGCCATACCAGCAATGGTACAGCCTCAGGGGCGCTGGTACAGCCTCAGGGGCGCTGGTACAGCCTCACAGGCACTGGTACAGCCTCAGCGGCGCTGGTACAGCCTCACTGGCGCTGGTACAGCCATACTAGCAATGGTACAGCCTCACTGGCTCTGGTACAGCCACACCGGTGCTGGTACAGCCTCACCGGCGCTGGTACTGCCTCACCGGCGCTGGTACAGCCTCACCGGCACTGGTACAGCCTCACTGGCACTGTTACAGCCTCAGGGGCGCTGGTACAGCCTCGGGGGCGCTGGTACTGCCTCGGGGGCGCTGGTACAGCCTCGGGGGCGCTGGTACAGCCTCACCGGCACTGGTACAGCCATACCAGCAATGGTACAGCCTCAGGGGCGCTGGTACAGCCTCAGGGGCGCTGGTACTGCCTCGGGGGCGCTGGTACAGCCTCAGGGGCGCTGGTACAGCCTCACCGGCACTGGTACAGCCATACCAGCAATGGTACAGCCTCAGGGGCGCTGGTACAGCCACAGCAATGCTGGTACAGCCATACCAGCAATGATACAGCCTCAGGGGCGCTGGTACAGCCTCAGGGGCGCTGGTACAGCCACAGCAATGCTGGTACAGCTACACCGGTGCTGGTACAGCCTCACTGGTGCTGGTACAGCCATACCAGCAATGGTACAGCCTCACTGGCTCTGGTACAGCCTCACTGGCTCTGGTACAGCCTCACTGGCTCTGGTACAGCCTCACTGGCTCTGGTACAGCCACAGCAATGCTGGTACAGCCTCACTGGCACTGGTACAGCCTCACTGGCACTGGTACAGCCTCACTGGCACTGGTACAGCCACACCAACACTGGTACAGCCTCAACATCATGGTGCTGTCCCCCCCAGCCTGGGGAGAGGGGATGGGCACCCCCAGGCATTGCTCTGTCTGTACTGGGGACCCCCCAGGAGTTGTTGTGTCTGGGTGGGCACATGCCCCATGGTGGGCGCCTCTGCACACCGTGGGCAGCGTGGGGAGGGGGTGGCACCCGGTGGCACCCGGTGACGGGCAGAGCGGGGACGTGACGCGGTGCCACCCCCCAGGCGGCAGCGGTGACCTGGAGGGCGGCAGCCACGCGGCGCTGGAGGAGCCGGAGTCCCTGGAGCTCAACCCTCCTCTGGAGCCTGAATCCCCGGCCCCATCCGCAGAGGAGGAGGAGGAGGAGGAGGAGGAAGAGGAGGAGGAAGCTGCTGACAGCTGCCCAGAGACTTCGGCTGCCCCGGAAGGCGAGAGCGAGGAGACGGCCCCGTTGATTGTGTCGGCTGCAGGTAGAGCCACAGGCACCACCCCACAACACACCCACACCTGAGACACCCAGCCCACCCCATCCCCCCCTATCCCTCCTATCCATCCCACCCCATCCCATCCCATTCCCCCCATCTGATCCCACTCCATCCCATCCCATCCCTCCAATCCCATCCCCCCCATTCCATCCCACCCCATCTCATCCCACTCCATGCCACTTCATCCCATCCCCTCCACCCCATCCTATCCCCTCTATCCATCCCATCCCATCCCAGCCCCCTTCCCATCTCATTCTCCCCATCCCACCCTAATCCCATCCCACCCCATCCCATCCTCCCCATCCCATCTTGTACCCCCATTCCCCCCATCCCATTCCCCCCATCCCATTCCCCCCATCCCATTCCCCCCATCCCATTCCCCCCATCCCATTCCCCCCATCCCATTCCCCCCATCCCATTCCCCCCATCCCATTCCCCCCCTTCCCCTTCATCCCAATCCATCCCACCCCATCCCTCTCCATCCCACTCCATCCCCTTCATCCCACTTCATCCCATTACCCCCATCCCATTACCCCCCATCCCATTCCACCCCATCCCCTTCATCCCACCCCATCCCATCTCACCCCATCCCATCCCATCCTTCCCATTCCCCCATCCACCCCACCCCATCTTGATCCCCGCATCCCACCCCATTCCATCCTCCCTATCCATCCCATCCCACCCCATCCCATTCCCCCCATCCCACCCCTTCCCCTTCATCCCACTCCATCCCCTTCATCCCATTACCCCCATCCCATTACCCCCCATCTCCTTCATCCCACCCCACCCCATTCCATCCTCCCTATCCATCCCATCCCACCCCATCCCATTCCCCCCACTCCCACCCCACCCCATCCCCTTCACCCCCCACCCGGGCCCTGCCCTGTCCCGCAGGTGACGTCCCGCGCCGCCGCATCGCCACGCAGGAGGAGGTTCGCTTCCCGCTGCAGCACGGGTACGTGACACCCACCCCCTGCCCACCCCAACCCCCTCCCCTGCCCTGCCCACCCCCCACCAGCCCTGGCTGAAAGTCCTTGTGCTCAGGTGGAGGCGGGAGGTGAGGATCAAGAAGGGGAATCATCGGTGGCAGGGAGAGACCTGGTACTACGGGCCCTGTGGGAAGAGGATGAAGCAGTTCCCAGAGGTGATCAAGGTACAGAGGCCAGTGCTGGGTTACTGAGGGATGGAACATGTGTGTGAGGAGGAAAGGCTGCAGCCCTGGGGCTGTTCAGCCTGGGGAACAGAAGCCTGAGCTCAGGGGCACCTCAGCAACACTTTTAGGTATCTCCCCAGCTGCAGAGGGACAGGGAACTGCTGCAGAGGCCAGTGCAGGGACACCAAGATGATCAGGGCACTGGAGCATCTTCCTGAGGAGGAAAGGCTGCAGCCCTGGGGCTGTTCAGCCTGGGGAACAGAAGCCTGAGCTCAGGGGGATCTCATCAGTGCTGCTGAGTCCCTAAAGGAGGATGGATGGGGCCAGGCTTTGTGCTGGGGTGGCCAGTGGCAGGACAAGGGGTGATGGGCACAGGCTGGGACACAGCAAGTGCCCCTGGCCCAGGAGGAGCAAGTCCTTTGGTGCTGAGCTGAGGGAGCCCTGGCCCAGGCTGCCCAGGGAGGGTGTGGAGGCTCCTTCTCAGGAGGTTCCCAACCCCCCCTGGACACGTTCCTGTGCCCCCTGAGCCAGGGGAAGCTGCTGGAGCAGGGGCTGGGGCTGGAGCAGCTCTGCAGGTCCCTTCCCACCCCTCCCCACTGTGTGATTCTGTGATACAAGACCCAGGGATGAGCAGGGTGAGGATGGATGTAGTGACCTGGGCTACCCCAGGGGTCTGCCAGAGCCTCCTCCTCACTGCCTTCCTCCTCCTCCTCCTCCTCTGCAGTACCTGAGCAGGAACGTGGTGCAGGACGTGCGGCGCGAGCACTTCAGCTTCAGCCCCCGGATGCCGGTGGGAGACTTCTACGAGGAGCGAGACACCGCCGAGGTGGGTTTGGGTGGGTGGGGGGCAACTGAGCATCCCCTCCCATCCCCCCCACCCCCCACACTGTGCCTTGGAATGACCCAGATTTGTGCTGCAGGGGCTGCAGTGGGTGAAGCTGAGCCCCGAGGAGATCCCCTCCCGCATCCAGGCCATCACGGGCAAGCGCGGCCGACCCCGCAACGCCGAGAAAGCCAAAGCCAAGGAGCCAGCGGCCGTGAAACGGGGCCGAGGGCGGCCCCCCAAGGTCAAGATGGTGGATTTGCTGAGCAAGACAGATGCAAGGCTGCTGAAGAGGCTGGAAGCTCAAGGTACCCCCCCTATCCCAGCCCACCTCACCTCTCCCAGCCTGGCTCAGGTGGGGCCCCATCACAACCCGTCCTCTCTGCTCTCACAGAGGTGCTCAGCGATGAGGATAAGCTGAAAATGAGCAAAATCAAGAAGAAAATGAGGAGGAAGGTATGAGTTTGTAAATGTGTAAAGGGTGGGTGTGAGGAGGATGGAGCCAGGCTGTGCTCAGGGATGGCCAATGATAGGACAAGGGGCAGTGGGAATAAACTGGAACACAAGAGGTGACAAAGACACACAAGGCAGGATTTGTTCCCTGCTGAGGTGAGGGAGCACTGGCAGGGGCTGCCCAGATGGGCTGTGGAGGCTCCTGCTCTGGAGACATCCCAAACCCACCTTGGCCTCATTCCTGTGCCTCCTGAGCATGAGGAACCTGCTTGAGGGGGCTGGAGGAGCTCTGGAGGTTCCTTCCCACCCCCATCACTGTGTGATTCTCTGGTTGCACTGGCACAGGAGGAGAAACTCCTGGCAGGGGCTGCCCAGATGGGCTGTGGAGGCTCCTGCTCTGGAGACATCCCAACCCCAGCTGGATGAGTCCCTGTGTGCCCTGCTCTGGGTGCTGCTGCTCTGGCAGGGGGCTGCACTGGATGAGCTTCCCAGCTCCCTTCCAGCCATTGAGGTTCTGGGATTCTCTGAGTGGCTGTGGGGGGCTTGGGATGGCTCTGAGACCCTTCCAGGTTTGGGGAAGGGGATTCCCTGGTGCAAGTCCCCAAGCTGGTCCTGTCCCTTCCAGGCCAAGAACAAGCAGAAGCAGGAAGCCAAAGCCCCCAGGGCGAAGGAGGTGAAGAAGAAAACCAAGGTGAGTCGACAGGTCCGAGGGGATGGGGAAGGGGAGAGGAGATGGAGCTGCTCTCCCCACACATCTGTCCTCAGGCCAAGGAGAAGAAAGGCAAATTGGAGAAGGGGAAGGACAAAGCACGGCCCAAGGAGAAGAAGGGCAAAGGGGCTCGGAAGGCAGACAAGGGCCTGGTGGCCCAGCGGCGCCTGGAGGAGCGGCGGCGGCAGCAGCTCATCCTGGAGGAGATGAAGAAGCCCACGGAGGACATGTGCCTGGGGGATCACCAGGTGGGCTGAGGCACGGGGAGGGAGGGGGCTTGGTGTGGCAGCAGCCTTGCTCACTGCCTCAGCAGCCCTGACCTCCTTATCCTCCTTCCCCCACAGCCCCTTCCAACCTTCTCCCGCATCCCGGGCCTCATCCTGCCCAGCCGCGCCTTCTCCAACTGCCTCACCGTGGTGGAGTTCCTGCAGAGCTACGGCAAAGTCCTGGGCTTTGACCTGGCCAAGGATGTGCCCAACCTGTGCACACTGCAGGAGGGGCTGCTGGGGGTGGGGGACAGCGCAGGGGAGGTGCAGGACCTGCTGGTGAGGCTGCTGCGAGCCGCGCTCTACGACCCGGGGCTGCCGCCGTACTGCCAGGTGAGGAGAGCCCAACCCCTTCCCCACACACATCAAGGGTGTCAGGGCCTGCAAAACCCTGGGTGCTGCAGCCTCAGGGCAGCAGAGGATGGATCTGGGAGGTGCTGCTCTTGCTGCAGCATCCTGAGTCCTTGGGGTGCTTGTGTGTGTGTGTGTCCTGCTCAGGGATCACCCTGGGCTGGGGGGAGATGGGATCACACTCTGACACTCCCTACAGGAGGCTGCAGGGAGCTGGGGTCAGTCTCTGCTCCTGAGGGACAGGACAAGAGGAAAGGGGCTGGAGCTGCCTCAGGGGAGGTTGAGGCTGGAGCTGAGGCAGAACTGTTTCCCTGAGAGGGGTGTCAGCCCTGTGCCAGGCTGCCCAGGGAGCTGGGGCAGTGCCCAGCCCTGGAGGGACCCCAAAGCCGTGGGGTGAGGTGCTGAGGGGTCAGTGCTGGGCTGGGCAGGGTGAGGGCAGGGCTGGGACTCCTCCAAGGGCTTTAACAACCAAATGATTCTCTGGTTCTGAGGGAAAATTGGGGTTTTGGGGAGTTTTGAGGGAAAAAGTGGGGGTTTGGTAGAGTTTGAGGTGAAAGTTGGGGTTTTGGTGGTTTGAAAGGGAAAAAGTGGGGTTTTGGTGGACTTCTGAAGGCAAATGAAGTAATGAATGATAAGACAAGAGGAAAGGGGCTGGAGCTGCCCCAGGGGAGGTTGAGGCTGGAGCTGAGGCAGAACTGTTTCCCTGAGAGGGGTGTCAGCCCTGTGCCAGGCTGCCCAGGGAGCTGGGGCAGTGCCCAGCCCTGGAGGGACCCCAAAGCCGTGGGGCTGAGGTGCTGAGGGGTCAGTGCTGGGCTGGGCAGCGTGAGGGCAGGGCTGGGACTGCAGGACCTTCATGATCTCTTCCAATTGATTCTGATTCCTTGGCCTTGTTCCCATTTGGCTTTGTGTTCCTGGCCTGATTTTCCCATCCACAGGCTGCTGGTGTCTCCCCCTTCGTGTTTTCTCTCCACCTTGCAACCCTCCCTCCCCACACACACCATGAGGGCTGCAGGACCCTCCCCAAAACCCCCTTTTTTCCCTCCTCTGCCCAGTCCCTGAAGATCCTGGGGGAAAAAGTGTCTGAGATCAGCCTGAACCGCGACACGGTGTCGGAGATCCTGCGCTGCTTCCTGACGGCGTACGGGGCGGGCGAGGAGCTGTGCCACGGCCTCCGGACCAAACCCTTCCAGGCTCTGCCTCCAGAGAAGAAAGCAGCCATCCTGGCCTTCCTGGTGAACGAGCTCAACAGCAGTGCCCTCATCATCAAGTGAGTATAAACCTGGGGGCAAGTGTGAGGGTGGGGAGAGTGACCAAGTGTGTCCTGAGATTGGCATCCAGCCTGTGGGCACAACGGGGGTCCCTCTCTTCCACAGCAGAGCTTTGCCCCTGGTAGTCACCCCTCTTCTTCCTCCCCTCACAGTGAGATTGACAAGACCCTGGAGAACATGTCCAGCTACAGGAAGAGCAAATGGATCATCGAGGGTCGTCTGCGCCGGTGGGTGCCAAGCGCCGGTTGTCGTGGCCTCAGCACCTTCCCCTTCGGGGCTGGGGGGAAAAGCTGTGGTGTAACCACGTGGGGTGGGCAAAGAAAGTGGGCAGCAGCTGCCTGTGCTGTGTGTTGGCAGGTTGAAGGTTGCCCTGGCCAAGAAGACGGGTCGTCCCGAGTCGGAGATCACGGGGCTGGAGGACGGTCGGCGCCGGCGCAGCTCCCGCCTGACGGAGGAGCCGGGGCTGGAGATGGAGGAGGAGGAGGAGAGCAGGGGCCGGAGATCCCGCAGGGAGGAAGAGGTGTGGAGGGTGTGGGAGTCGTGGTGGGGAGCAGAGGTGTGGGGACAGTGCACTTTGGGGGTCTCTTTTCCACACAGTTCCCCAGGGCTCAGAGGTTCGTGTGTGCAGCAGTGATGTGGGTGTGGGGATCGAGGCACCCTCAGGCGTGGGACTGTGAGAGTGAGAGGGCCCTGGGCAGGCTGCAGCCATGGGCTGAGGGCAACGGGCTGAGGTTGCCCCAGGGCAAGTGCTGGGTCCTGCCCTTGAGCCACCCCAAGGCCAGGCAGCTCCAGGCTGGGGCAGAGGGGCTGGAAACTGCTGGAGGGAAAGGGCCTGGGGGGGCTGGTGCCAGGGGCTGAACAGCAGCCAGCAGCGTGCCCAGGGGGGCAAGAAGGCCAAGGGCAGCCTGGCTGGGCTCAGCAGTGGGGTGGCAGCAGGAGCAGGGCAGGGATTGTCCCCTGTGCTGGGCCCTGGGGAGGCTGCAGCTCCAGGGCTGTGTCAGTGCTGGGCCCCTCACTCACTGCCACAGGGACACTGAGGGGGTGCAGCGTGGCCAGAGCCGGGCACAGAGCTGGGGAAGGGGCTGGAGCACAAGGGGCTGGGGAGGGGCTGAGGGAATGGGGGTGTTGAGGCTGGAGAAGAGGCTGAGGGGAGACAGGAGCCCTCTCTGACACTCCCTGCCAGGAGGCTGCAGGGAGCTGGGGGTCGGGCTCTGCTCCTGAGTGACAGGACAAGAGGAAACAGCCTCAAGTCACTCCAGGGGAGGCTGAGGTTGGAGCTGAGAGAGAACTTTTTCCCTGAAGGAGTTCTGGGGAGGAAAGTGGGGTTTGGTGCAGTTCAGAGAGAAAAAGTGACGTTTTAGAGGAGTTTTGAGGGCAAAAATGATGTAATAAATGCCAGGACAAGAGGAAAGGGGCTGGAGTTGGCCCAGGGGGGGTTGAGGCTGGAGCTGAGGCAGAACTGTTTCCCTGAGAGCGGTGTCAGCCCTGTGCCAGGCTGCCCAGGGAGCTGGGGCAGTGCCCAGCCCTGGAGGGATCCCAAAGCCATGGGGTGAGGTGCTGAGGGCTCAGTGCTGGGCTGGGCAGGGTGAGGGCAGGGCTGGGACCCAGGAGCTCAAAGGCCTTTTCCAGCCCAGCCCATTCTGTGCTTCCCCAGGCTGACACGTCCATCTCCAGCGTCCCGGAGCTCGAGAGGCAGATTGAGAAGTTGGCCAAGGTGAGCAGGGAGTGGGGGGCTGTGGGTTTGGCTGCTGTGGCTGTGGGTCACTACCCTCTGCTCCTCTCCAGAGACAGATGTTCTTCCGCAAGAAGCTGCTCCATTCCTCACAGACACTACGAGCAGCTTCTCTGGGCCAGGACCGGTACCGGCGCCGATACTGGGTCATGCCCCACCTCGGGGGCATCTTCGTGGAGGGCACGGAGGGTGAGTGAGCTCCAGGGATGACCCTTCATAAGGGAGGATGGGAAAAACCCATCATGTCATCTCCTCCTCCCATCCCTGCAGTGGCTGAGCCCCTGGCCCCCGAGCCCCAGGAGCTGAAGGCATCTCCCCACGTGTGCCCGGTGAAGGAGGAACCGGTGGACGTGCCCGTCGCCCCTCGCCCAAGCTGCCCGGTGTCACGGGCCCGTGGGAGGCCCAGGAAGAACAGAGAGGAGCTGGCACAGCACTGCAGCCCCAAACCAACCCCCCCACCTCCTCCTGTCAACGGCATCCTGGAGGAACAAGTGGCCCTGGGGCAGAGCCAGCACGACCTCAGCCAGTCTGCCTTCCTGTCCTGGCTGAGCCAGACACAATCCTCCCTGCTCAAGGACTCCGTCCTCACCCCGGCCAGCAGCCCCGGCAAGGGGGACACGGGGCTCCCGCCGCCCCAGGAGGAGGAAGAGGAGGAGGAAGAGGAGGAGAGTGTCCCAGAGGCAGCAGCAAAGCGAGGGCCCTGGTTTAACCTCCTGCCCCGGACGCCCTGCGACGACAGAGCCCCTCTCGCTACCTCCTCAGCCCAGCCCCGCGGGCAGCCCCGTGGCACAGCCAGGCAGGTGGGTGCTGGGGGCTGGCATGAGCCCCCTCAGCTCTGGGGGCTTGGGAAGTGGGGGGACACACACACAGATGGGTGCTGGGGGGAGCAGGATGGGGCCTTGGACATGGGCATCTGGGAAAGTCAGCGCTGGGGGGTGCTGAGAGAGCCCGGGAGAGTCGAAGTAGCCACAGGGGTTGGGGGCTACGGGGCTGGGGGTGGGAGGGTTGAGGGGTGCAGGGCAGGGATGAGGAGGGGGTGCAGGTTAATGCTGATGGGGGGGATTCAGGTCTGTGCTGAGGAGGGGGCTTCAGGGCAAGGCTGAGGAAGGGGTGCAGGTCAGGGATGAGGAAGGGGGCTTCAGGGCAAGGTTTAGGGGGAGTTCAGGTTAATGCTGAGGAGGGGGATTCAAGTTAAGACTGAGAGGGGGGTTCAGGGCAAGGCTGAGGAGGTGGGGGTTCAGGTTAATGCTGAGAGGGGGGTCCAGGTCAGGGATGAGGAGGGGGGTGCAGGTTAATGCTGAGGGTGATTCAGGTCAGGGCTGAGGAGGTGGGGGTTCAGGTTAATGCTGAGGAGAGGGTGCAGATCAGGGCTGAGGAGGGGGGGGGTTCAGGTTAATGCTGAGGAGGGGGATTCAAGTTAAGACTGAGAGTGGGGTTCAGGGCAAGGCTGAGGAGGGGGTGCAGGTTAATGTTGATGGGGGGATTCAGGTCAGGGCTGAGGAGGGGGTGCAGGTCAGGGATGAAGAGGAGGCTTCAGGGCAAGGTTGAGGAGAGGGTGCAGGTCAGGGATGAGGAGGGGGGTGCAGGTTAATGCTGAGGGTGATTCAGGTCAGGGCTGAGGAGGTGAGGGTTCAGATTAATGCTGAGAGGGGGGTCCAGGTCAGGGATGAGGAGGGGGCTTCAGGGCAAGGCTGAGAAGGGGTGCAGGTTAATGCTCAGGGCAATTCAGGTCAGGGCTGGGGAGGGGGGTGTTCAGGTTAATGCTGAGGAGGGGGATTCAGGTTAAGGCTGACAGGGGGCTCCAGGTCAGGGCTGAGGTGGGGGCTTCAGGGCAAGGCTGAGGAGGGGTGTGCAGGTTAATGCTGAGGAGGGGGATTCAGGTTAAGGCTGACAGGAGGGTCCAGGTCAGGGCTGAGGAGGGAGTGCAGGTCAGGGATGGGCAGGGGGGGTTCAGGTTAAGGCTGACAGGAGGGTCCAGCTCAGGGCTGCGGTGGGGGCTTTAGGGCAAGGCTGAGGAGGGGGCTGCAGGTCAGGGATGAAGAGGGAGGTTCAGATCAGGACTGAAGAGGGGGAGTGTGGCTCAGGGCTGAGAAGTGGGTACAGATCTGCTCCTTCTGACCCACTCTGTCCCCTCCCAGCTGAACGGCCTCCCCTCTGCCACCCCCGCGGCTCCGCTGCTCGCCTCCACGCCGGTGCCCGCCGGTGCCAGGGCCCACGGCGCTTGCCCCAGGAGCCGGGGCAACCCAGAGAAGCTTCAGGACATTCCTGAGCAGCCCAAGCGCCGAGGACGACCCCCCACCAAGTTCTTCAAGCAGATTGAGCAGAAATACTTGACTCAGCTGACGGAGCAGCCCGTTCCCCCCGGTGAGAGCCCGGCGCCGTGCCCGTTGCTGCGGGGTGCTGATGCCCACAGGGGTGCTGAGTGCCCACAGGGGTGCTGAGTGCCCACAGGGTGCTGAGCTGCCTCGGGGTGCTGCCTTTGCAGAGATGCAGAGCGGGTGGTGGTGGCTGCAGGACCCCGAGGAGCTGGAGGCCGTGGCTCGGGCGCTGCACCCGCGGGGCATCCGGGAGAAGGCGTTGCACAAACACCTCACCAAGCACAAGGAGTTCCTGAGGGAGGTTTGTCTCCGCTCCACCACCGGTAAGAGGTGCCCAGGATGGATGGGATGGAGGAAGGGGAGGGTCAGTAGGTGCCCACCTCACTGAGAAACCTCCATCCTCACCCCCAGACCCCATCTTCCACCCGCGCCCCGAGGCGGCCGCTGCCGCCGTGTCTCAGGAAGCCCTGGCTCAGTGGTCGGTGATGGACAGAGCCTACGAGACCGACCTGGCTGTGCTGCAGTGGGTGGAGGAGCTGGAGCAGCGTGTGCTCATGGCTGACCTGCAGATCCGGGTATGGGCACTGCCAGGCACCGCTGCCAGCTTGGCCGTGGCTGGGGGGTGGTGGGGAGGCCTCTGGCAGGGGTGGCCTTGGCCAGGGGGGTCTCAGATGGGTGCTGTGGTGTCGTGGCATCATCCAGGAGCCATGGTGCAGTGGCCTTGGACAGATGCCACAGTGGCCTCAGCTGAGTGCCATGGTGTGGTGGCCTTGGTTGAGTGCTGTGGTGGCCTTGCCTGGGTGCTGTGGTGTCGTGGCATCATCCAAGTGCAATGGCCTTGGATGGGTGTCACGGTGGCCTCAGCTGAGTGCCATGCTGTGGTTGCCTTGGTTGTGTGCTGTGGTGTCATGGCATCATCCAGGTGCCATGGTGCAATAGCCTTGGACAGAAGCCACAGTGGCCTCAGCTGAGTGCCATGGTGTGGTGGCCTTGGTTGTGTGCTGTGGTGTCATGGCATCATCCAAGTGCAATGGCCTTGGATGGGTGTCACGGTGGCTCAAGCTGAGTGCCATGGTGTGATGGCCTTGGTTGTGTGCTGTGGTGGCCTTGCTTGTGTGCTGTGGTGTCATGGCATCATCCAAGTGCAATGGCCTTGGATGGGTGTCATGGTGGCCTCATCCAGTTGCTATGATGCAGTGGCCTTGCCTGGGTGCTGTGGTGTCATGGCATCATCCAGGAGCCATAGTGCAGTGGCCTTGGATGGGTGCCACAGTGGCCTCAGCTGAGTGCCATGGTGTGGTGGCCTTGGTTGAGTGCTGTGGTGTCATGGCATCATCCAGGTGCCATGGTGCAATAGCCTTGGACAGAAGCCACAGTGGCCTCAGCTGAGTGCCATGCTGTGGTGGCCTTGGCTGGGTGCTGTGGTGGCCTTGGCTGGGTGCTGTGGTATCATGGCATCATCCAGGAGCCATGGTGCAGTGGCCTTGGACAGATGCCACAGTGGCCTCAGCTGAGTGCCATGGTGTGGTGGCCTTGCCTGGGTGCTGTGGTGTCATGGCATCATGCAAGTGCCATGGTGCAATAGCCTTGTATGGGTGTCATGGTGGCCTCAGCTGAGTGCCATGGTGTGGTGGCCTTGGTTGAGTGCTGTGGTGTCATGGCATCATCCAAGTGCAATGGCCTTGGATGGGTGTCATGGTGGCCTCATCCAGTTGCTATGATGCAGTGACCTTACCTGGGTGCTGTGGTGTCATGGCATCATCCAGGAGCCATGGTGCAGTGGCCTTGGACAGGTGCCACAGTGGCCTCAGCTGAGTGCCATGGTGTGGTGGCCTTGGTTGAGTGCTGTGGTGGCCTTGGTTGTGTGCTGTGGTGTCATGGCATCATCCAAGTGCAATGGCCTTGGATGGGTGTCATGGTGGCCTCATCCAGTTGCTATGATGCAGTGGCCTTGCCTGGGTGCTGTGGTGTCATGGCATCATCCAAGTGCCATGGTGCAATAGCCTTGGATGGGTGTCATGGTGGCCTCAGCTGAGTGCCATGGTGTGATGGCCTTGGTTGTGTGGCTGTGGTGGCCTTGGTTGTGTGCTGTGGTGTCATGGCATCATCCAAGTGCAATGGCCTTGGATGGGTGTCATGGTGGCCTCAGCTGAGTGCCATGGTGTGGTGGCCTTGGTTGAGTGCTGTGGTGGCCTTGCCTGGGTGCTGTGGTGTCATGGCATCATCCAGGAGCCATAGTGCAGTGGCCTTGGATGGGTGCCACAGTGGCCTCAGCTGAGTGCCATGGTGTGGTGGCCTTGGTTGTGTGCTATGGTGGCCTTGGTTGTGTGCTGTGGTATCATGGCATCATCCAGGAGCCATGGTGCAATGGCCTTGGACAGATGCCACAGTGGCCTCAGTTGAGTGCCATGGTGTGGTGGCCTTGGCCAGGTGCCACAGTGGTCTTGGACAAGTGCTATGATGTGATGGCCTCAGCTGGGTGCTGTACCATGGTGTCCCCATCTGGGTGCTGTGCCATGGTGTCCCCATCTGGGTGCTGTACCATGGTGTCCCCATCTGGGTGCTGTGCCATGGTGTCCCCATCTGGGTGCTGTGCCATGGTGTCCCCATCTGGGTGCTGTGCCCTGGTGTCCCCATCTGGGTGCTGTGCCCTGGTGTCCCCATCTGGGTGCTGTACCATGGTGTCCCCATCTGGGTGCTGTGCCATGGTGTCCCCATCTGGGTGCTGTGCCATGATGTCCCCATCTGGGTGCTGTGCCATGGTGTCCCCATCTGGGTGCTGTACCATGGTGTCCCCATCTGGGTGCTGTGCCATGGTGTCCCCATCTGGGTGCTGTGCCCTGGTGTCCCCATCTGGGTGCTGTGCCATGGTGTCCCCATCTGGGTGCTGTGCCATGATGTCCCCAGCTGGGTGCTGTGCCATGGTGACCTCAGCTGGATGCTGTGCCCTGGTGTCCTCAGCTGGGTGCTGTGCCATGATGTCCCCAGCTGGGTGCTGTGCCCTGGTGTCCCCAGCTGGGTGTTGTAGTGTCCTCAGCTGGGTGCTGTGCTGTCCCCATCTGGGTGCTGTGCCCTGGTGTTCCCATCTGGGTGCTGTGCCCTGGTGTCCCCATCTGGGTGCTGTGCCATGATGTCCCCATCTGGGTGCTGTGCCATGATGTCCCCAGCTGGGTGCTGTGCCACAATATCCCCAGCTGAGTGCTGTGCCATGATGTCCCCATCTGGGTGCTGTGCCCTGGTGTCCCCATCTGGGTGCTGTACCATGGTGTCCCCATCTGGGTGCTGTGCCATGGTGTCCCCATCTGGGTGCTGTACCATGGTGTCCCCATCTGGGTGCTGTACCATGATGTCTCCATCTGGGTGCTGTGCCATGGTGTCCCCATCTGGGTGCTGTGCCATGATGTCCCCATCTGGGTGCTGTGCCCTGGTGTCCCCATCTGGGTGCTGTGCCATGGTGTCCCC
The DNA here is from genome assembly GCF_028858725.1 of Colius striatus. NCBI lineage: Eukaryota > Metazoa > Chordata > Aves > Coliiformes > Coliidae > Colius > Colius striatus. The sequence goes on along the minus strand of NC_084784.1, from coordinate 1,887,091 downwards.
ATCTGGGTGCTGTGCCATGATGTCCCCAGCTGGGTGCTGTGCCATGGTGACCTCAGCTGGATGCTGTGCCCTGGTGTCCTCAGCTGGGTGCTGTGCCATGATGTCCCCAGCTGGGTGCTGTGCCCTGGTGTCCCCAGCTGGGTGTTGTAGTGTCCTCAGCTGGGTGCTGTGCTGTCCCCATCTGGGTGCTGTGCCCTGGTGTTCCCATCTGGGTGCTGTGCCCTGGTGTCCCCATCTGGGTGCTGTGCCATGATGTCCCCCATCTGGGTGCTGTGCCATGATGTCCCCAGCTGGGTGCTGTGCCACAATATCCCCAGCTGGGTGCTGTGCCATGATGTCCCCATCTGGGTGCTGTGCCCTGGTGTCCCCAACTGGGTGCTGTGCCCTGGTGTCCCCATCTGGGTGCTGTGCCATGGTGTCCCCATCTGGGTGCTGTGCCCTGGTGTCCCCATCTGGGTGCTGTGCCATGATGTCCCCATCTGGGTGCTGTGCCATGATGTCCCCAGCTGGGTGCTGTGCCCTGGTGTTCCCATCTGGGTGCTGTGCCCTGGTGTTCCCATCTGGGTGCTGTGCCCTGGTGTCCCCATCTGGGTGCTGTGCCCTGGTGTCCCCATCTGGGTGCTGTGCCATGATGTCCCCAGCTGGGTGCTGTGCCATGATGTCCCCATCTGGGTGCTGTGCCCTGGTGTCCCCATCTGGGTGCTGTGCCCTGGTGTCCCCAGCTGGGTGCTGTGCCATGATGTCCCCATCTGGGTGGTGTGCCACGGTGTCCCCATCTGGGTGCTGTGCCACGATATCCCCATCTGGGTGCTGTGCCATGGTGTCCCCATCTGGGTGCTGTGCCCTGGTGTCCCCATCTGGGTGCTGTGCCATGATGTCCCCATCTGGGTGCTGTGCCCTGGTGTCCCCATCTGGGTGCTGTGCCCTGGTGTCCCCATCTGGGTGCTGTACCACGATATCCCCATCTGGGTGCTGTGCCCTGGTGTCCCCATCTGGGTGCTGTGCCCTGGTGTCCCCAGCTGGGTGCTGTGCCCTGGTGTCCCCATCTGGGTGCTGTGCCCTGGTGTCCCCAGCTGGGTGCTGTGCCCTGGTGTCCCCAGCTGGGTGCTGTGCTGTCCCCATCTGGGTGCTGTGCCCTGGTGTCCCCAGCTGGGTGCTGTACCACGATATCCCCATCTGGGTGCTGTGCTGTCCCCATCTGGGTGCTGTGCTGTCCCCATCTGGGTGCTGTGCCCTGGTGTCCCCATCTGGGTGCTGTGCCGTGCTGTCCCCATCTGGGTGCTGTGCCGTGCTGTCCCCATCTGGGTGCTGTGCCATGATGTCCCCATCTGGGTGCTGTGCCCTGGTGTCCCCAGCTGGGTGCTGTGCTGTCCCCATCTGGGTGCTGTGCTGTGCTGTCCCCATCTGGGTGCTGTGCCCCTGGGTGTCCCCCAGCTGGGTGCTGTGCCCTGGTGTCCCCAGCTGGGTGCTGTACCACGATATCCCCATCTGGGTGCTGTGCCCTGGTGCCTCCTCCATCCTCCCCCTTCCCTCAACGCCCCCGTTTCA